>NC_138729.1:45907242-46047242 GCF_965113295.1 Leuciscus leuciscus
TCTTGCTGAAGCTCAAACGTGCTGCGTAACACAAGAATGAACCTCATTGGTTCTTGCACGTCAAGTGAACATGCTTGAGCTTCTGTTTACCATAACTGATGTGTGAGTTGATGAATGTTTATATGTGAATAAAAGACTAAATTAAATCTGTTCATCATATAAAGTGATCAAGTCTCTTCGGAAAATTTGGACTAAACCATTCAATTCATATCGATTAGTTTTACGATCTCTTTATGAACTTTTTGAAGCATCAAAGTGTTAGTTGCGTAGCTGTCAATGGAGGGACAGAAAGCTCTCAAATTACATTAAACGACATGAGGGTGAGTAATTAATGACAGAATTTTCATTTTTGGGTGGACTAACCCATTAAGTGAAATGATTAACTAGACATGCTAACTATCCAAACCTTGACTCATTATTGGGCTTGTAAGAACACCCTAGAAACCACATAGAAACAGGCTAAACACCACATAGAACACTTTAGCAACCACATACAGCAGCAATGCAATGGCAACCATTCATAACATCCTAGCACTGGTTCTTGTCTGTGTTTGTCTATACTGATTGAGAATTTTTTTTCTTTTATCACCATTGCAACTGTAAATATTTTACCAATTTGCATAATTTATACAAGAGATATCTTATCAAACAAATGAGAGATATTCTGATTGTTTTTTTAGATGAAAAACAAGCATATGACCCTACAGGCCAGTCTTGCTACAAAGAGGATTGTAAGATGCTGAACGTAATTCCTGTATCCTACTTCCTCCGAAATATGAAACAGAGTGAAATCAACATGATGCATTATGGATTGGGATCACAGGTAAGAGAAAAAAAAAACAGGTTTAAAAGAACTACAATCCCATGAAGCACTGTGAACCGCATAATTGAATTAAAAACGATGGAGAAATATAAAACTACTCATTTACAAATTTTGATTATACATATAATCGATTACCAGGGGGTCAATGTTTCGGAAAAAACAGAAGCTTCCCCGGGGGCCGCCATTGATTAGCAGAACTTCACCTGCTGTTAGCATTCCATTGACTCCCATTCATTTTGGCGTCACTTTGACAGCGAATAACTTTACATCTGAGGCGTTTAAAGACTCCATTTGTCCATTATTTATTTCTAAAGAAACACGAAAATGTATAAAAGGCTCCATTACCTTGTATCTTACGTTATGGCCCCGTAGAAGCAGTTTTTGTAAAAATAGGCTAACGATTGCGTCATAACCACGCGACTCTCTGTCGCACAGTAGAGAAATTACCGTATGGACAGGAGGAGAAGCTCGCGGACAATCGGGGGGACGTGGAGGCAAAATGACAAAGTAATTCATCAGAATACTTAGCAAAAGTTGCTCCTGCTCCTAGCTCATGGACACCTCCTACTCACGCTCTCCGTCTCTGCAAGTTTCGGAAGGGAATGATTCAGATTTCTCTTGGCACAGCTACTAGAAGACAGACGGGTTGCTCACGTCACATCTACGTCGTCAAGCTCAGTTTGAGTCTGCGCAGTACGCTCGACCTTCAGGAAGTGAGAGCTTCTAATTGACTTCACTTTTCTCCGTTGAATCCAATGGGGTCGCTGTGTCCATTTCTTTTACTGTCTATATCGATTACGCCATTCGCAGTGCTTCATTGGAGTGGGCGGGGCTAAAGATGTCATTTGGAGCCTGTAGCTTTTTTCGATTCTGTGATTGGTGTAATTTTCTGCACAGCCTCATGGGTAATGTAGTTTTTCTACATTTTCTACGTTTTTCTATATCCAGTGTTACACATGATTATTTTAAAAATAAGTTAAAATAAAAAGAGCTGATGGCTTCAGCAGAAGCCCAGCAAGCAATAGCCGTCGTTTCACCGTCTAGGTTAACGCTGAAAAGGGGCGGGGCTACATAAGGTCTATAGAGCTGATATAGTCCGGATATGAGTAACCCACTTCTAGCCAAAATAACCTTGAATTTGGTTACATGTCGTTTTTGCCAAAATAACTTGCATCTTGCAATATTATACGATATTCCACCATGTAAGCAAAGTACAATGATTACAAGGTGTTTGGTGTCATTTAATCTCTCATTTCATTTCTTTGTTATCTAAATGACGACTAGTCTATTCTTGGGCTATGGTTTAGACATCTATTGAATTTTCACTCACAGCCCAAATTTTGCCTTGTTTTAGCCTAGACGTCTGGGCTGTGTTTGGGCGGCTATTAGATGTCTTTTAAACGCAAACTTGCTTGCTGGGAGTTAACAACTTCGTAGTCATTAAAGGTTTATAAGTTATAGTTCAAAATCAACTCCCTTATGGAGAAAATTAATGGAATTTTTACTTCCGGAACTGACTATTGCACTCTATTTGGCATGATTTGTTTGTTTCAGTTCTCTGATTGGTCAAGATTTTATTGCAGAATCATGGGTAAAGTCATTTTTCATGAGGATTCCCACTGTTAAACATGATTATTTAAAAGTAAGTTAAAATAATGTGGGCTGATGGCTCCAGTAAAACCATATACCAAATCAGTAGGTCTTTTTTTAAGGTTTATAAGTTAAAAATCACTTCTCCTATTGTGAAAATTAATGGGATTTTTAGTTCTGGAACCCGACTTTTGCACTCGTGTCTATTGTTTAGGTGCATAGATATATACACACTAGATGTCGCCTTGTCTACGGCAGTTCATTGGAACGAATGTCTTCAAGGCGACATCTAGTGTATATATCTATGCACCAGTCTGTGTACACGTCAGATCAGATCACTCGGACATGGCTGTGTATAAGAGGTAAAAACGATATAAATACTGTTCGTTTTTCTCACACAAACCGCTCGTTTCGTGTCTTAGGCCATCAATGTGTACTTACGATGGGCAATTGTTTAATTTGGACGACGGGGAATTGTTTTAATTTGGACTCTGTGCATACTCTTTGAGACCGTGACCATAGACCTGCATTATATGACTGACAGACAAGAACGGTTTGAGCTAAAAATATCAAAATTGAAACTACTGCGGAAAAAAAGACACCTACATCTTGGATGCCCTTGAGGTAAGCTAAAACATACCAAAAATTAATTTCAAAGTGAACTATCCCTTTAAATGAAAAACCGCTGGCCTTAGGACAAAATTCTTTGGATACACAGCATAAAAGGGTAACAAAACAACGTTAAACATTTTAAAAACCCTCCTCTATAGGGAACCAAAGCTCTGGCAGTTTCTCTGGTGACCAACACCTCCATCTTGAAACTGAATCTGAGAGATAATTGTATGGAGGGAATGGGCGCCGCTGCCATCGCTGACATGCTCAAAGAGAACTGCTTCATCACAGGTGACACACACTGCTTCTACTTTACTATACTGCCTTGTTTCCTGTTGGACTTTTATTTGGGATTCACTAGCAGTGTGAACTTCAAGTCTGTTTGATCTTATCCGTGAGACAGTCTTGTCATGTATTTTGTAGAGGAACATGGGGATCGGACAGTCTGGAATCTTTTAGAACCCAGTATTTTGCAAGGTGTTTTATCATTCCTGTCCTGCACTGTGATATCTGAGCACACACAACGGTGCTAGACTGCTAGTGAACATTTAATAGAAATTATCCAGTTCAAATAATAGAATTATGAAATGGAGTTAATTCTGTTGATGTGAATGTTATTAAACGCACACTTTCACTGAAAAAAAGGATTAACTTTGAAACAATTTTCACTTAGAAATTGCTAGTAAATTTCACAAATGATTACTAAGAATTGGCAAGCAAAGACATTTAATTAAATGTGAAATTTTGAAGAAGAAAATCAGAAATAGTATTTTATTGTTCTAAAATGTGCTCCAATAATCTTTGTTTTATTTACAACTTCAAAAATATATATTTTTTTGCAGTTTATCATCAGTGTTGGGGAAAGTAACTTTTAAAATGAATGTGTTACTCCCTAAAAAGAAGTAACTAATTGCATTACTTAGTTACTTTTGATGGAAAGTAATGCGTTACATTACTTTTGCTTTACTTT
This sequence comes from Leuciscus leuciscus, assembly GCF_965113295.1. Classification (NCBI taxonomy): domain Eukaryota; kingdom Metazoa; phylum Chordata; class Actinopteri; order Cypriniformes; family Leuciscidae; genus Leuciscus; species Leuciscus leuciscus. Next base: position 45,911,238 of record NC_138729.1, read on the forward strand.
TTCTCACCTGAGCTGGGCTTGCTTGCTTGCTTGTTTTTTAATAACAAACAAAAGTTCTATTTTTGGCAAATGTTAAGGCCCTTTCACACCAAAAGTGAAGTGAACAGTCCTCAGGTTGAAGGAAATGCAGATTCACGCCTGTACAGTAGAGGGCCCAGCTCAAACTAATTTTTCAGCTGTGTTGTGTACATTTTCTGTTGTATTAATTATGTTCACAACTTGTAATAATTACTTCAATGAGCTCATTGTTTCTGCCTTAAATTAATTAATTATTAGCTATATATGTTCATTTCCGAAATACATTATTTGGACATTGTAATGTAGACACATTCATATGTATTGTGAAAAGCGCCATACAAATAAATGTGAATTGAATTGTTGCTGCCGGATTGGGGAAGAAAAGGATGCAGTCAATAAATAGGAAAAAAGTAACTTGCATTACTTATTTGAAAAAGTATCTCAGATATTTTGCTGTAAATTCAAAAGTAAAACTTTTATGATTATGGAGTTAATTGTGTTTTTCCCTCCCAGACATTGATTTGTCAGAAAACCGGATGGGTGAATATGGAGCCAGGGCTCTGTCCAGCATGCTGTTGGAAAACACTACCCTATTCTCTCTCAACCTCTCCGGGAACCATCTGGATGAGCGAGCGGCCAGACACCTGTCTCCAGCTCTGATCGGCAACCAGAAACTCCAGCACCTCGACCTGAGTCACAACAGATTCGCAGATATGGCAGGTGTGAGATGATGTGAAAAGCTTGCGTTTGAAAGGTTCACTTCTTGAGCTTAGACATGATTACGGCCGACTTCTTCTTCAATAACTTTGCTTTTAAAGGGGCATTTAGTGTTATTTGGCTGTCTAATGTTGAATTATGCTTGCACATAACACTTGAACTGGAAGACTATTGCATGGTCACTTAGTATACTAGAAGAAAACAGCTTGAGATTTGACCTAACACATGCATGACAATAAAAGAACATTAACCTTCACTGAAATATTCCACAATGGGAATCAAATTAAATATGTCAGTTTCTCTTACTTTGATTATGCTGATGATTTTTCAACACTCCTGAGTGTAATAAAATAAAATGTCTAGGCACAAAATTGTTGTAATTTAGTTTCAATTCACTAATCAAAAGAGAACTCTCAGGTTACATTAGTGTTTTTGTACTGCGAAAACTGAGCTTTTTGAAGTGCATTCCTGCAACAGAAAACTTCCATTTCATACCAACTTTAATTAGAGGTTGTGCATTTGCTTTTAAACAAACTTTTGACTTACACTGTTAAATCATTTTTTTAGATTTTGACAAACATAGATATTATGTCAGATATAAAAACCTTCAAATCTGCTGTTTTCAAACACATCTGGCTCACCAAAGATTATCTTTCTGTGAGAAATGCAAAAGCAATTTTTCAAAATAACGTTGTTTTTTATAGCTAAGTGCCCTCTTCTTAACTGCTATGCAAATTGGAAATGATATTCAGCTTCAGCACAAGCACAATATCTTCCTATTTGCAAACATCTCCATATCCAGAGGGCTGGATCTCAAATGATCGGAAACCCCAGTATGATGATGAGGGATATAGAATACAGTCCTAAAGCCCCATAGCTGTCAGCATGAATGACAGTGTGAACATAGGGAAATTGCCTTGATAAAATATTGCATATAATCATCAAGAGGAACTCCTCCATGACCTGCCATGATTCATACATCCTTAACAGATTCCACTGGCACATCTCTGTTCATATTGCATATGGTGATTGCTTTGCTTTTATAATCATACACTGCTTGCTTATTCTTGGCAGGCTACCCTGGTGACCATTGAAAACATGGCCAATAAGGCCTGATATAGTAATATAAATCAAATATGATATTCATTGTGTTTTTATTTATTTTAAGAGCTTTGAAAATGGAAACAGTTTAAGGAAATGCTATTTATTATACTGTACGTAATACACTACCGTTCAGAAGTTTGGGGTCTGTTCGATTTTGCTCACCAAGGATGCATTTATTTGTATTATTATAAATATTAATATATTTTAAAATAGAATTTATTCCTGTGATCAAAGCTGAATTTTCAGCATTACTATAGTCTGGAAATCAGTTGTGGTGCTTAATATGTTTGTGGATGTTGTTGATGCACAGACATTTATTTGAAATAGAAATATTTGAAATAGAAATATTTTGTAAAATGTTAAATGTCTTTACTGTCACTTTGTATCAATTTAATGCAGTCTTAATGAGCAGTCACTCATTATGTTATAACTTTTTTATTTGAGGGAGAGGGTCACTCACAAGGGGACCCCTATATTTTGGCCCTAAATTACTAGTCAGTCAGATCATACAGAAATCAAATTATAAGTGGAAGGCACAATAATACACTGAATTAATAACAGTTACTCCCCCGTGTTGCTCGGCTTCTTTCTCCTCCCCTCAGGGGAAATCCTGGGTGCTGCTATTGCCGAGAACACGGGAATGAAGTCACTCAATCTGGCTTGGAACTGCATTCGAGGAAAAGGAGCCATTGCATTTGTTGAAGGCCTGGGGGTGAGAGAAAAATAAAGTCCATCCTCTGCCAGAGTCAGTCACTCATGCTAAGAATTTGCTTTAGCCTAAAATCCATTGATCAAGTCAAGATTTAACAACTCAGATAGAGTAAAATGCTGTTAGATCCTCCATTCCATGCAGTAAAGGAGTCTTATCATGAGGAATCAAAGTGTATTTGATGTTTTGAGATAAAAGAGTTAATTTAACTATGAAAACATACTGAAACTTCCTCCCGTCCACAAATAAATTAATTAATAAGGAGGATTTCCATCACGACATCTCTTGGAATAGGTTTAGGATGTCATTGAATATGGCAGTGTTAATGTATTTGGTCTTGGCAGACTACTCCCAATAGGGGGTCAGCGCTATGTTCCCACAGCCCTATGTTCCCACGGCCCTATGTTCCCACATTTCTAAGAATTTTTTTTTTACTGAAAATTTTGAAAATTAGGCCCTATGTTCCCACAACCATATGTTCCCACAGCCCTATGTTCCCACAGTCCTATGTTCTCTCATTTAAAGGACAAGTTCGGTATTTTACACTTAAAGCCCTGTTTTCAGATCGTTTCTGATGAAATAGAATGGTTAAGATTGAAATTTGGACAAATGTTGCTGGCCCGAGAATTTTCAGTTTCTGTGGTAGCACCCCCCCACCTCCACAATGGCTGCATAGGTGCACTGGAACAGTCCTTCCTAAAACACATTAAACTTTCGTTTACAAAGACGTGAAACTCACCGAGTGGTCAGGGGTGTTCACTGATATGCTCACACAAAAATCGCTGCAAAAGTTGCTTTCCAACAGGTTTTATCGTAGTTTTTGTCCAACTCCATTGACTTGTATTGGATGTGCTGTGAGGTACGGTATTACTCCGCCGCCGGAAATGGGGTTGTTTGTGGGCTGGAGTGTCCATAGGGGAGTGTCTATTATTCAAGCTCTCAACGGAAGAATGTACGGGTGTGAGGCGTTTGGAAAAATAGGTCCACAGTTTTACAACAAATGGAAATACCGAACTTGTCCTTTAACTATGTCCCCTATGAAGGGTAGCTTTTAGTGCTTGTGCTGGTACAGGGATAGCCCAATTACATCCCAGACAAGTCTCCCTCCTGTGAGGGGTAGGTTTAGGTATGTTAGGGTTAGGGTTAGGGCTGTGGGAACATAAGGCTGTGGGAACATAGGGCTGATAGACACACAGACACTTTATGTGATAAGATATGCTGCATAAATAAACATACATAAATCCCATAGCAGATCTAGGCAAGGGGAGCTGGGGGAGGTGGAGGGTCTCAGAGGAACTCTGACTAGTTTTTAGCAAACAATGAACCAGACTATTTAAATGTTGAGCAAGCATTCTCATTGGCTGCAGGGTCAGCAGAGGCCAATCAGCTTGTGCCATGTGGTAATGATGTGATTGCCTCCAGATTGCATGTAAAGGACCTATCAGCCTGTGCCCTCAAGAGTTTCAAGACTGAACTAGATATTTATTGAAATTAAGTAGGATGAAAAACAAAACAAAAACATATATATATATATATATATATATATATAATTTGCATAATTATTATTATATTTTCTTAAATATATTATTTTATTTTTAATCTGATATATGATATGACCCTTTTAAAAAAGGAGCACTTCATTTCTGCACGTGTTACTACAGTTGGATTTGATTTTTTAAGGGAAATATCTTCTTGCGGACCCTGGATTTGTCGTACAACGGCCTGGGCAAAGAGGGTGCCGTGGCTCTAGAGGAAGCACTCAAAAACAACAATACACTGGAGGATCTGAACATTAGGTACTGTCATCATAGTATGGTTATATATCATAACTGTGCTCACCGACGAGTCAATGTTTTGAAGGCACAAACTGCCCTCACTTATTGTTCCCTACGTGCACACGTGGACAGTTGTCTTGATTTATTGCCGTAATTATGAGATGGTAGACGGCTGGAACTGTTCTGTGTTTGTCTGCTAAATTTGTTTGAATGTTCACAATGCACATTTATTCATGATTTATTTGCAGTGGTGAAATCAACAAACACCAGACTTTGCAAACAGTCAGTAAAATGACAAACACTTGTACTTCCATTGCCAAAAATACTTCAGTATTGTCTTTTTTCTTTGTCTGCAGCAATAATCGCATACCCTTTGAAGGAGCCGTGCATTTTGCGCTGGGCCTCAAAGTGAACTCAACTCTACGTATTCTCAAAGTATGAAACATTAGAATAGGAACAGCAGCTGAATTGTTGAAGCAAGTAATACTAAAGTGGCTTTTGAGCGTAAACTTTCAAGTCTGCGTCAGAAGAGATTTACAGCATTTCTGTATGTGTTATTATGACTAATTCTGTTGGTTTTCGGTATGATCCAGATGTCTAGGAACCCAATGCAGTCAGCGGGATGCTTCGCCATTCTAAAATCGGTTCAAGCAAATCCAGAATCTGCAGTCGAGTTCTTGGACTTCTCTGTGAGTGGCCCTTACCCATTAATTTCTCATATTTCCTTTGATATTTATTGGTCTTTATTTCTAACATCGTTTTTATTCATTTTTGTAGGATATTTGCGTGGACCAAGAATTTAAAGACTTACTCAACAGCACCAAAGAAACACTCCCAAACCTCCAAGTGAATCATAGTGGAAAAAAGACCTGGGCCCGTATTCATAAAGATTCTAAGAATCCTCTCAGAAAACTCTTAATTTAGCTTAAAAACTTTTACGTAGGAGTCTTAGCTTAAGAGCAATTCGGGACCGATCTGAGAGCAACTCTGAGTAAGGAAAAGACAAAAACTTTCATCTTAGTAAGGAGGCGGGGTTGACCCCGTTGCTATGTATGACACAATCTTTTGACGACTGTGATTGGTTGGTTGTCCAAGAAGGGAAAAAAAGGTGATTTTAAGTATAGGGTCTATTCTAAGCCTTCACTTTGAAATTACATGCGTAATTTTTCCTATTTGACCGTTCTCACACACACACACACACACACACACATTATATATGTGTATATAAATCCCTTTTTTTTATTTACCATGCTGTTAATTTCCTATAAGGTATTTGATTGGCTTAGAATGATAAAAATTGTTCCACTCTTTCCAATTACACTGATTGCTGGCATGTCTATTTAAGTGGTGGTTTGAATGTTGGTTTTAATGTTTCAAACAAGGAATTTTCCCAGTTGCCAAATATCGTAATGTAGTGATTACTTTTATTTCTGGCGCTATGGCATTTCTGCGCTGTATCGGAGATGTTAGCGTGTCTCTAATAAGATCAGTCACAAACATGATCCCTGCACGATCTAATCTATAGCGTCTTATTAACTCACTGTTATTCATTGTTTGCAACACATTTCTTCTCCCTCTTCGTCTTTCTGCCATTTTCTCCTCTGCTAAAGAAACTCTTAAGCCTCTTAAAAGTCCTCGTCCGTGCTCCTAACAATTTTGACCTTAAGACTTCTTTTAAGGGTTAAGATGCTTTCTGAATTACTTTTTTCTTTACTAGGATTTTTTCTTTAATTTTAAGAGTAAACGCCCACATTTCTACGAATTTTCTTAGAATTTTGTCACTAGGAGCTACTCTTTGCATTAAGATTCTTTATGAATACGGGCCCTGAAATTTATTACAAAAATATTCTGGACAATCCATAGGCATGTAAAACTGCAAATGTATTTTTGAACTTGCATATAATTGAGACTCTAAACTGATTTGAATCTAGCCTCACACTCCCCCACATGGTAAATTGGATCAAGTCACAGTTGATGGATCGGTTTCTGCCGTTAAGGGAACAATGGTTCAGTGGAATGATGTATAGATTAGGATTTGATAGCATTAGTGACCTTAGACTTTCAAACATATCTAACAAAATTGGTAGTTGACATGACGTGTGGAGCAATGACAAGCTAGACTTTGTGTAAAATCATTGTAAACATCATTTATCCAATTACTTTAAACTACTTACCATTCCAAAATTTGGGGTCTGCAGGATTTTTTTTATGTTTTTGAAAAAAGTCTCTTATGATCACCAAGACTGTATTTATTTGTTCAAAATACAGTAAATATTATTAAATATTAATACAATTTAAAAATAACTCTTTTATATTTTTATATATCTATTCCTGTCATGCAAAGTTGATTTTTCAGTATCATTACTCCAGTCTTCAGTGTCTCATGATCCTTCAGAAATCATTCTAATATGCTGAGTTCAAGAAACATTTATTATTATCAATGTTGAAAAACAATTGTTCTGCTTTTTCTTTTTTTTGTGAAAAGTATGATGCATTTGCAACTTTTGATCAATTTATTCCTTCATTGTTGAATAAAACAGAAAAGTATTAAATAAAATATTTCTAATATCTTCCTCACCCTGCAAGATTATTCAAGTGAACAACGTCATATGTCAGTATCACATCTTCCTTACAAATAATTAGCATATATCTATGGTATTTAGGCAGAAAATGTGCTTGCCCATTGCATTTAGTCTGATTTCATTATTATTATAATAAAATAAAATAAATCATTCCCCCCCCTGAAAAAATTGTCAACAGACAAGTTAAACCGTGCAAACCTACTGACTGGATTTTAATTACATCAGCGACCAAATCAGCAGATTAATCGTCGTGATTAATGAGTTTCTAAAAGTGACGTTTGATGAATCACTGGCGCACATGGAGCTGAAGTCCAACAGTTCACGCGCGTCAAACATTAACTCAGAAACGCGCGTGTGTTGCAACTCCTGCAACTTCATATAGACGCGAATCTATAAACAACAGCGAGAATAATGGCGGCAACACGCTCTCTACAAATCCTCAAGAGACAGCAGCATTTCCTCAACAAGGTGCATTCAGCATGGCTGGCCAGGTAATGTGCTTTTGTCACTGAGAGAGTTGCATGTAATACGATACAGTTGCTAGTAAAATTAATCAGCAATGCAAGTAAAAGTGCAGAACTAGAGTCAATTCAGTCATCTTCAGTATGTGGGTAGTTTATAAATATATATTAGATATACACACATGTAAATGTATAAGCGAAAGTGTTGGTTTTAGTGCTGCATAAGAGTCCTGCACTCTGATGAGGGAATTTCCTCGAGTGCAAAAAATCAATATAGCCTAGTCTCTAAATTTGCACCCACAATGCATATGCAATATTGCTAGATTATTCACATTACATATTTCCTCTGACATTAATTTCTGTCTTTGAGCACTTACTTTAAACTTGGAATAGGAACTTTTTACTTATACGTTTTATTTTAAAAGAGTTTGTATAGGCTATTCGTAAGTTTTATGTAGTAGTAGAATAATAGTAGTAGTACCATAAAACAATATATATATACAAATACTGTACATAGATTATGTATCACACTCACTCACACACACACACACACACACACACACACACACACACACACACACACACACACACACACACACACACACACACACACACACACACACACACACACGTATTCCTATCACAGACATAATTCTTTTTATACTGTACAAACTGTATATTCTATCGCATACCCCTTCACCTACCCATACAGAAAACTTTCTGCCTTTTTACATTTTCAAAAAACATGATATATAAGCTGTTTATATATAACATAATGTAAAGTTTGCACGCACGCACACACACACACACACACACACACACACACACACACACACACACACACACACACACACACACACACACACACACACACACACACACACACACACACACACACACACACACACACACACACACACACACACACACACACTTTTCCTACCTGTCTAATGAAGACATACATAGACTGCTGTATAAAGCTAAAAATAATAATATCTACAGGCTAATTCTACCAGAGAAAACCTTTTGCATATTTAGAGTAAAAAACATGAATTAATTTATGACTCACTGGTCTCCACAGGGAGCATATTTGTCCCCAAAGTATAGCGAAGTAAGCTCTCCACATGCAAATTATCATTAAAATGTATTTTTATTGACAAAATTCATCTTATGTAACAAAATGCATCTAATGTTTGCATTAAATTTTTCACCTACGTATGCACTTTAAAAGTTAATATTAAGTCACTAAAACTGCATGCATAATAATTATTTAAGATGGAATTTCGCATGTCATTGCTGCCACTCCTTGAAACGTCACGTCCACTAACTACCCATGTGCTTACACGCTTTCTTATACTACTGCGCATTGCAGCTTGTGATGCATCATTTAGCCTATATATTTATTGAACACTTGCTGAAACAGTTTTGCTTGTGAATCTTTAGAGGTTTTGCAAATAAAAGTGATGAAGGCTGGTTGAGTTCCATGTTTGCACACAAAGTGGATGCCAGGAAAGATGCCCACTCCAATCTGCTCTCCAAGAAAGAAACCAGCAACCTCTACAAGATCCAATGTGAGCCAATTCATCTAAAACCTTCTAGGATGCGCTCAAATGTTCATGCCTTGGGAGAAATTGTGCATGAAATATTATAGTTGATAGGAATTGCTAAAAATATTCCCATGCATGAATGATGTGCTTTCTTGTCGTTTGGCTCCAGAAAACAGCCTAAACTGTTTGTTTTACACTAATTGCTTTAATAAATCAGCTTCCAAAGAGTTTATTTGAAGATTTAATTTGTTTTCAGGAGACTAGCTGCATGGAGAATTGTAATGAAAATTGGGTTTAGAAAAATGAGGGTAATATTTCATATAAGGGTTGATTTTAGTGATAAAATCACAAGGGATTTCACTGAATTCAAAACGTTACAAAAATAAGATACTGGTCCATTTGGTTTTCCTGACATCTTCAAATCCTATTTTTTTCTTCCAGTTCACAATGTCAAACCAGAGTGCATGGAGGCATACAACAAACTGTCGTAAGTAATCATAATCATAATACAGCGGATCAAGTCTATTTTGTTCGTATGTATGTAGCCTTGCTTTCAGTATGACACTCTCAGGTCTGCATTGTCTAGATTTGATGTACTTTGATTCCTTGATTGTCCCATGTGACAGTGATATGTTATCATTACACTGTAAAAAAAGGATATGATCAATAAATGATGACAACATATGTTTTTACATTGTTTTAACTCATCAAAATAAGTTAAGCAATTTTCAACTTTTTTTTTTTATGTTAAAGAAGATTCAATTCGGTTTAAAAAAATCAGTTTAATGTAATCTAAGTTGAAATGACTCAAACATCCAAGTTGATTGTACTTAAATTTAAGGCAGCAATTTTTTTTTTTTTTTTTTTTTTTTTACAGTGATAGTATAGCATCGATATGTCAACACAGGAATGAAAATTGCACGCAAAACCATTTCATGTGGTTTATAATAGCCCATTAACCATATTGTATAGGCTAAGTTTAAATTAATAACCATCTTTTTTTTTTGTTTTTTGTTTTTTCACCGTCTAATTTTAGGGATGAGGTTCAGAAAGAACTCCATCGTGATGCAGATTATCCATGTGAAGTGGTTGGAAGCTGGAACACCTGGTATGGTGAACAGGATCAAGCAGGTGAGATGACAAACAGAGTATTTAGCTTTTTTCATTGTCTGGGACAAAACTGTGGAGTAGTCTCAGAGTTGAACAGAATCAGAATTTTAAGCTAAGCTACTGTTAGTGTCTTAAGTGTTTTGATGCTTACTCTTTTTTATTGCATTGTGGTCTATATACTGTAGTTAAATGTACTTTCTTATGTCTGCAGTGTCTTCTTTTAAAGGGACGGTTCACCCAAAAATGGACATTATGTGATCATTTACTCACACTCAAGTTGTTCCAAACCTGTATGAGTTTCTTTCTTTTGTGAAACATAAAAGAGGATATTTTGAAGAATGTTTGTAATTAAATAGCTGACAGCCCCCATTGACTTCCATAGTATATATTTTTTTCATGCCATTGAAGTCAATGGGGTCCATCATTAACAACATTCTTTAAAATATCCTCTTTTATGTTCCACACAAGAAAGAAACTCATTCAGATTTGGAACAATTTGAGGGTGAGTAAATGATGACAGAATTTTCATTTTTTGATAAACTATCCCTTTAAGTTTGGTTGTACAGCACAGTGGTTATTTTTGTATATATAATGTTCAGAAGTTTCGGGTTCTTTTTTTATATTTTGGGAAAAGTGTCTAATGTTCACCAAAGCTGCATTAATTTGAACAAAAATGTAAGAACAGTAATATAGTGAAATATTATTGCAATTTAAAACATAACAAAAATAAATAAAATGTACTTTATTCCTGTGATCAAAGCAGAATTTTCAGCATCATTACTGATCATTACAGTCATATGATCCTTCAGAAATCATTCTAATATGCTGATTTCAAGAAACATTTGTTTGTATCAGTGTTGAAATGATTCTTTGATAAGTAATAAGTTCAAAAGAACAGCATTTATTTGAAATTGAAATCTTTTGTAACATTATAAATGTCTTTACTGTCACTTTTGATCAATTTAATGCGTCCTTAGTGAATGAAAGTGTTTTTTTTTCTAAGAAAAATCTTACTGACCCCAAAACTTTCAATAAGTAGTTTGTACCTTGAATACACTGAAAAAAAAAAAGTTACATCTACTTAATTTTTCTTTTGTCAGTTTTTGTACTCACATTTAAGTAAATTTCACATATGGAATTAAGCATTTACTTAATCGTTTTTATCAGTGATGTATCACTTGGTTTTTCAAGCACTGTGGATGTTTTGTATACGATGTTACAGTACTAGAGTGACACATGCTGTTTTGTGGTTGTAGTGCATCTCTGGAGATACTCTGGTGGATATCCTGCTCTTATGGAGTGTTTGCACAAACTCAACCTCAATACGGTATTTAACACATCTCTGTGCTCTTAAAAAATTGCATTTAATAATGTCACATATTTGTGTCCTTTACCAAAATGTTTCCTGTACAGACGTATCTTGCATTTCGAAAAGAAAGGAGCAAAATGTTGATCTCTCGGCGCAACCAGCTTCTTCTGGAGTTTAGTTTCTGGAACGAGCCTGCGCCCAGAACTGGCCCCAACATTTACGAACTGAGATCATATCAACTACTAGTAAAGGCCATTTAATTGAGCTTTTTTTTAATAATATATTGCATTGCATTTTACACCATTTTTAACATTTCCTTTTTTTGTTTTGTTTTTTGTCCTGAAATTTCTCAATCAAGCCTGGTACGATGATCGAATGGGGAAATCATTGGTAAGTTTATGTGTGATTTGTGAAAAATATTGATATTATATCACCTTGTTGCATATTTCATCTGTTTTATCATGTTCCAGGGCTCGAGCAATCAAATATAGACAGGAAAACAATGAAGCAGTGGGCGGCTTCTTCACACAGATCGGTGATTTGTATGTTGTTCATCATTTGTGGGGTAAGAACATCCTTTTCTTCTTCTTCTGATCATTGCATATTAATAAGTGTCTTTCAGTTGTACTGAATATATTTAATGTGTTTTAGCTTATAAAGACCTGCAGTCCAGAGAAGAGACCAGAAACGCTGCTTGGTTAAAAGAGGGCTGGGATGTAAATGTGCACTATACAAGTGAGTAAGAACAAAGAAAGGTGATGTTTGGTATAAAATATTAGCATACTGATTATTGCATACTGCATAATAGACCTAGTCAGGGCATCGAATCAATATATTCATATATTGTATAATATATTTGGGAATGAAAATGAGGTGCTGTGAGGTATAGAAGTACAGTGCATTTAATGGATTGTACTTTTGTTTAACAACATACCAATTGTTCAGCTGACAAAACATCTTTCTGAGAAAAACTTTCAGTAGACAAAAAAACAATGAAACAGTTTTAAAAGTTGCGAGTACTGACCCTTATGCAGTGCATGCCATTGTAAAGACTTAGCCTCATTTTCATCCGCGTTAATGGGCGGTCACACTAAAATTTTCATTTCATTGACTCCCATTTATATGTATGCGAATGCAGGAAACAGGAAACCTAGCTCATGCAAAGATGTTCTGTATTTATGCACATTCCAAAGTTTAGTGAACAACTTGCTAATTCGTATCATGTGAAGACGTGTGGCTAGTAGAAGTTAGATAAGCCATGGCTTGACCTAAAATGAATTAAAAGAATGCACATTTTTGCAGGAAAGTGGAGTAGATTGTATATTTTTACTTTTTGGATTTATTGTTATTTGATATATGTTGAATTTATGTTTATAAAAATGATGCTGCAGAGTGTGATGTCATATCACGACAGTTGCAGTGCCCATAGACATTTTTCTTGCTCAAAATCTTGTGTGACCGCGGCTTTAAATTCAATATGGCGTCTAATATCTATATGGATAAAATGGAAGCTTGTTTCCACCACAAAATATATATTTTTAAAAAGAGTATTGTGACTTTTTATCTCACAATTTTGACATTTTTCTCAGAATTGCTGGATATAAACTCGCAATTGTGAGAAATAAAGTTAGAATTGCGAGATGTAAAGTCGCAATTGCCTGTCATAAAGTCCAATTCTGAGGAAAAAAAGACTGACTTTAAAACAGGCGATTGCGACTTTATATCAAGCAATTCTGACTTTATAACTCGCAATTGCAATTTTATATCACGTAATTCTGGAGAAAAAAAGGAAGAATTGCAATATGTAAACTCACAATTGCGAGAAAAATGTCAGAAATTTGAGATAAAAAGTTGCAATTACCTTTTTTTTATAGTTTGCTATTTCTTTTTAAATTATGTAAAATTGTCTTAACTTTTGTCAGGCTGATCAAAAAGGAGATTTGGGAATTGCAGGGAATTCAGGATATTCCAAGCTTACGGGAATTTACAAATGTTATTGTAAATGTTATAATAGTGATTTTATAATGTTTATAATGAAACACATTAGTAAGTAGTAAAAAAAAAAGAAAAAAAGACTATTATAATGAAATAAACGAAAGTTAAGAAAATGCTTATTTCAGGCCTCCCATTTAAAACATGATTTTCAGGTGTCATTGCAATCATAATGTCATATCACAAAATATGATGCATAAAATGAACAATTGAAGAGGTCAATTTTGACAAAGTAATTTGTAATGTTATTTTTATGATTTTATAAAGTTTAAATATGATTTCAAATGCAAAACGCTTGAAAATAATTATTTTACAGAGCAGAATGTGCCAATGAGTGATATCCTCTGCTATTGTGTGGGGGTTTTGTGTTTTAGATATAGATATTTGAACCCCTTTATAGGCAAAGATCACAGATGGCCCCAGATTATTGTTGTTAAACGTTCTTCAGTAACTGTGTGTTTATAAAACACATTTGTTGTGGCACAAAAGCCAAAAGGAAATATAATCAGGTGTTGATGGTTGTGTTTTGATGATAAAACTCATAATTTAGTGACTTGATTCATTGAACTTTTCCAGAGCCTAATCTCTGATTAAACAGGTGATCTATTATTCGTTTTGTATTATTATTTATAGTAGAAATGTGATACTGTAAGGTCCATTGTTGTTACAAACAGATTTTAAAAACTTCTGTGGTATAATGCTGACTCACACAGAAATCAAGAATCAGCATTTGAATCTCAACGATGGTGACTTTAAAAGTTTCATGCAATGCATGCTAGGTACCAGCACAGGTATTCACCCAAGACTCCCAGCATGCATTGTAGCACGAATACTTTTATCACCATTGCTGAGATTTCTACAGATGGATTTGCGTATTCTTGACATCTGTGTGAGTCTAAGTGATGCCATATATAATAACTTTTTGTGCACAAACTGTTTGTTAAATCTTTCACTTTATCTGATTGCCACAAAACGGTTGGCTCTTATGTTGTAGAATCACAGTTTTACTATAATGAATAAAACTAATAATACATCACCTGCTTCACGAAAGAAAGCTATTAGTTTGACATTGCTTTTCAGCTGTTATTTTGTCTATGGAGCAAATTATATGAATATTGTGTTTATGTGTGAAAAACAGCGTGATTACAGAGGCATAAAACTAGTTAGTGCCAACTAGGGGGCGATTTCTATCAAAATTCTTACAGAACTCCAGGGCCATAAGTCGAACATGCCCTCTGAGTTTCGTTCTGATCAGCCTCTGGTAACCTTGTCTGATAGCTACTCAAATTTCATTGGCGGCCATGTTTTTTGAGATACAATGTCCTCATAGACTATCGTGGCACCTTGTACAAAGACAGTGCATGCCAATTGTCAAGTCATTTGGGCTAATGGTTGGGTGGTTATAGACATTTTTATATATTTTGGCGCCACCAAGTGGCCAATCATCGCTTTTTTTTTTTTTTTTTTTTTTTTTTTAAGTGACCTCAGATTGAGCTCATACACATGTCCCGAGTTTGCCGAAAATATCTAGTTCTGTTCATGAGTTATAGCAATTTTTGTAAAAGTGGCCACTGATATATAGAACATTTTGGCACCCCCTAGCGACCGTGCAGGGAAATTTCAACTTTTCTAGATAATTATTGACAGTCAGACTCCAGAGAATCTTGCTGCACTGTTTTGGTTCCGATCGGGCCAAAAACCCAGCACTACTGCGCAAAAGTAGTTTTTTCACAAAATCCAAAATTATTCAAAATTGTCGCCAAAGGACGAGCAAATCTGAGCCAAGGATTCCAACGGTATAAGACACTTGAGCCTAACGGTTTAGTAGTTATGAGCCATCTCGTACTTTTGACCGCTGTAGCGCCCCCGTCAGGCCGATCGGGGCGGGCCGTGGTGACGTTGTAGGCAGTGTGAGTACTACCAGCCCTCAAAGTTTCAAGTCTCTACGACTGTTTGGTCTGCCCGATCACTTTTAGGGGAGAATGCTGATCCTTGGAAAAATTATCCAAGCGCTGTGTGCTTGAACTCCTAACAAAGTGTTTTCTTTGTAAATGGTGCCATCTGGTGAATTTCAGTAGAACTGTTCATACACAATACATCACATCTAAGCGATGCAAAAGCTTTTGATCAGTACATTGACTTGTTTATGTCTGTTTTTTTTATTGTTTTACAGTGCCTCTTATCCAAAAGATGGAATCGAGAATTATGATTCCAATGGAACACTCCCCTCTGCAGTAAAGTCAACAGTGTTTCACCTGTGATGATACTCAATCCATCTGGAAATCTAATTCATGTAGAGTTTTGTTCTGACTGATCAAGGTCTTCTTCAGGTCCTCTTGAAGAAGACAGTAGAGCTGTAAATGCCATTCTGAGAACTACAGTGACAAACTCCGGTGCCTTTGTATCAGACTGTTTGAGTGTAAAATTAAAACAGCAATCTGATTTTATAGTATAATTTAAAAATGACAGTCTTGTTTTTAGACATTGTTCTCTTTCATCAATTGGCATGTTTGGCCTGTTTATGAGGAAACTTTTATCTGAAATGCTGGTGCTTCTCTATAGCTTTACATTTTTGCAATTAAATTATGCAATTATCTGCAATTATGCAGTTATCAGAATACTTTATCATGATGTCCTTAATTAGAGCACAGATATATATATATATATATATATATATATATGTAAAAAAAAAGCTCAATTTTAGGTTTATAAATAATAAATGAATGCATTTCTGTTGATTTGTAGTTTCTTTTTACACTGTTTGAAGGAAATCCTATATGATTTTATAATATGTTATAGTGTTATCATGGTAAATTTCTGTAACAGTGTAGTATTTGCCTGGTTTAAATGAAAGCAGTAAGGTTTTGGAGTTCACTGCATAAAAAAAAACTTGCCTATGAAACAATGATTTACAATTGTTTAATTTGATGCTAATAATATTGCATAAGTTAAGTCAAGTCACCTTTATATCGTCTATAGCGCTTTTTACAATGCATATTGTTTCATAACAGTTTACGGTGATAACAGGAAAAAAATGCAACAAAGTTTGTTTCGGCTGTACAGCAGATCTAGAAGAAAATAGTTTATAGTGCTGCGCATAAAAGCATAATGTGGAGGATTTTATATTATTAAGGCCTTATTGTAAATAAAATAATTGAATTACAATTTTAATATTGTAGAGATTTGATATTTAAGATCTGAACTGAACATATTAACAGTTCATGCCCCTCATGAGCAGCTATTTTTGTGAAATTGGCCCATCTTAAATGGTGCTGTCCCTTTAAGAACAAGGGGGCGTGTGACACAACTGCCGAACCATACAAGTAGAAGAAAATGAACTGGTAGAAAGAAAGACAGCGTGAAACGAGGCCTCATGGTGGGCGGAGCTTCGCGAAAGGGGATTTGATGGATCTAAATAATAATTTTCTTATTTTAGAATAAATGTTTTTCTCAATTTCTCTATGTCATTTTTACACTTGTAAATTACTGCCTGGATTGTTTACTGAAGTGAAATACAGACGGCGTTGTCACGTGATACCCGTTTCTTTTCTCAGCGCGGCTCAGGATCGACCAATCACATGTGTAATCATGATCACTTGTGATGACTTCATATGGATACAAAAACATTTTTAACAGCTTGCTAGGGTAGATATCTATTCATGTGTCAGGTGACAAGCCTTTAAAATAATAATTAATAATATGTGCGTTTTGTGCAGCTATGTGAATTCGAATGAGCTTTCTGAGGCTCCAAACGCCCCCTGAAGGAAGCCACCTGTAAATGTAAATTGTAAACATCTCGTTAGATCCACTTTCCAATAATTTCTCGAATCGAATTACATCGAATGTGTCACTCCCACCAGTCAGCCACCAGCAATGCAATGCACGAGGATGAAGCGTTTTGACCGCAGGGTCTTGTAACATAACATAGGCGGATCTCGCGTAGCGTTATTTAACGCGCCCACCTGCACTGTATAGAATACATCTTCAACGGCGTCTTCCTGGTGGACTAGTAAACGATGGACCTGCACATCTTGGACCACAGGTTAAGGGTCACTTGTATCAGCAAATCTGGTCTGGAACATTACACCCATCCTCTGATCAAACTGATATTTCTAAGAAACAGGACGAGGTAAGAACAGTCAACGCCTGTATGAGTTTGCAAACATGTTATTGCGCGTTTGATGATGCAATTAATATATCTTGTCTAGACACCAATTCAAGTACGTTAGTTTGCAGTGCGTTCAACTGCAACTTAAGAGCCTCACCCTGTTTTGGTTAGTTTGGATAAATGATAAATAACCAAATGAAGTCAAATCATGCACATGATGAGGCCTTTGTAAGCTTACAGTTGCACACTGATAACGTTAGCTAAAAGGAAGCTGTTTTCATTAAGTGAGCAATTTCTTGTGCTCAGATATGTAAATTACTTGAAATAATGGCTGTAACTCAAACCTAGTGTGCTGCCTACCTGGACAACATACTTGGGCATGCATGTTTTGACATTTTTATGCAACCCTCGCGTGAGAGTAAATTAACATGGGACAAAATAAAACTTTTTCAATGTATATGCATATGCATTTATACAATGCATTTCCTAAGTAGAGTGTGGAATTCAAAATATCTTCTTTTGTGCTCAGCAAAAGAAAGAAACGCATAGATTTAGAACAACTTGAGGGTGAGTAGGCTAAATTACAAAATTTTCATTTTTGGATGAACTATCCCCTTTAAATCGGCGACATTCTACAATCACAGAAAAACGAAAAGAAAAACAACCCTGTAAACAATCTTCCTTTTCCATAGATGTCACTTTGGCCATGTGTGCCATTTAGTAAGAGATTACCCAAACCCTAACTTTTATTCAAGTGTAAAATTGAGAGTATAACTCAACACATTAATCCAGACAAAAGTAATGTTTTGATGTTTCAGTACAAATTATGTTTTAACTGTGAAATGCGTAGAATGTTGGTAACCAGACAGTTGACGGTAGCCATTGACTTTTTTTATAGTATTCATATTATTTTTTTCCAGCTATTAAAGTCAATGGGTGCCGTCAACTTCGAATTTTCATTTTTTGGTGAACTAGGCCGATCCCTTTAAGTATTTTGTTGGGCATTGTGACTTTAGTATCTGCTTAATGCCATTGAATTGGCTGGTTTTTTTTTTTTTTTTTCAAGTCTGTGGAGACTTTCAGGATTGGATTCCCATAGAGCTTTGAAAAAGATATGTGTTTGTGTATTCAATATGCCTTTTCTGGTTCGTTCAGCCATATCTTGTTGAACTTTCCAGAACCTTGAATGCTACAGATAATGCTCCAGAGTTTAGCATATCACTTCCTAAGCCTAAATCTAACCCCTTTTTAATCTTAAAATGCAGAAATTAAAGGGATAGTTCACCCAGAAATTCTCTCACCATTTACTCACCCTCATATTGTTCCAAAAATATATTCCTCTATATTCAAAGTCTTCTGAAACAATCCATAGCTTTCGTGAAATAAAATGCATGTTTTTTTTTTTTCTCTCTCTGAAAATCCAGTGAAACTGTAGCTTCTTAAATACAGTGCATATTCAAACTTGCCATGCCAATTTCAATTGAATTTAGCTTATTTGCAAAAGTGGAATATCACATCAATTTGCGAATAAAGCACAGTTTCCATCCTGTGTGTTCAAGAGAACAAAATCATCACTTCTTGGGAAATTGATGCAAGATATCTGTAATAAAAAGGGAAGTTGGAATCGGGGAAACCACTGTGGCTTGTTTTCCTATATCATAAATGACTCACAGAGTGCGCATACGAAACGCAATAAACACTGTCATGTTATCTTGCGTTCAGATGCATGTTAGGCGCTTCTAGGTGGTCATTATACCAATTATCATTGGTACATTGGTCATTATACCAATATATCAGACTTTGGCTTAGGTATTTCAGAATGACCAAACCAACAAATGCTGTGCAATAAAACTGATCCACTGGTTAGTCCAGTGAAGCAAAGACATGTTCGTTTTTTTTTGTTGCACATCGAGGGATTTATTCGGTAGGCTAAATGTTGTTGTAAAGTTTTCTTTTATCGAAGCAGAGACCAGGAGACAGTTGGGATCACGTTCAAACAGAAGAGTTTCTTTATTTGAGCGCGGCTGCGGTTTCGTCCAACATAATCTAAAGTATATACATTTACATGGTGTCTTTATAGGCATTTTAGGAGGAGGGACTTTTGAAGGTGGAGACAAATTCAAACAAAGCATGTAAATGAGTATACAGGTTAAGGAACCGCCCCAGACCGGCAGTCTCAATTTAATCAGCATACCTATTCAAATGCTGATATTGGCCAGGAACTCCGGTTCCAAGGGCCATCCCAGAGCCATTAAAGACAAAGGTGAACGATTCAATGTCTGGGCTCCGAAAGGTGAGAATCTCAGTGATCTGACTCATTTAAAACACAATAGAGATTGCAACTTTGCTGACATCTTAACCTTAAAAGCTAAAATCAGTATTCTTCACCGTGATGTTATGTAAGGAAGCATATCTGAAATAGATTCTTAAATTTGTAACCCTTCAATGTGTTTCCATTGTAGTTTATGCGCATGTCGTCTTATCGGATAAAAAAAAAGTATTCTCCTCAATTGAGTGCATATGTTTTTTATGAGTTTTTTTGAGTCATTCATCCATTTTTTTGGAATGAAGAATTTCTTTATTTTTTTTTTTAATGCAACATCCCAAAATGCACATACAAATAGATGGATATGCTTTCAAAGGTCAGAAGGGGTGCTCACAAATACAAGATCTGTTAATGTTATTTTCTCTACATGTACAGTTATGAGCACAGTGACTAAAATCTGCATTCAAACGTTTTAAACGTGTTAAGATGAAATATTACATGGATATATAAACTTTTAGTCATAGACTACAACCGTGGCCAAGTATTGACAGTGACATAAATTTTGTATTTCACAAAGTTTGCTGCTTCAGTTGTTGTGGTGTTGATTCAATTTGTTTCTAGATTATTCTGCAGATTGATCAGATGCATTTGAAATAATTGCAAAAAGCTTCATTGGCCAAAAGACTTTATCACAAAAACAAAAACCCAAATTTCACAGTTTTTAATCCCTGGCACAAGTTGTTTGATAATAACGTAATTTCACTAATCATGTCATCAGCACATGGTAAAGTGTGAACAAGTATTAGGGTACGTTTACACGACAAGATATGCTTAAAACTGATAAGTTTTTTCCTTTGAGTTTTCCGTGTACAGACGACACCATTGACAAAACGATCCCCATTCACACGGATCCGCGAAAACGACTAAAAATGCCATCTTCTGCTGCCAGGCCATTAGATGGCAATGAAACGCTATAGACTGAACACGTGATACGCATGTGCATGACGTCATCGTCTTCAGAGATTCGCCTTTTTGTTGTTTACACGGAGACCATTTTCAAAAACGAGCACTTTGAAACCCGTTTTCAGGCACCCAAAACGCCGTTGTCGTGTAAACAAACGGCCAAAACGCATAAAAAGTTTTATGTTTATAGTTAAAAACGGTGTCTTGTAAACAGCCCCTTAAGTCAAGTAAAATCTCATCATTCTGATTGGATTACAAGAGCAAACTGATTGCTATAAAAGGAGGGAAGAAGTGCTTCCAATCATTGTGTTCTTGTGTTAGAAATGGTTACATCCAAACATCATCACATGCAAAAAAAATGCTGCAAAGATTCTTGCACCTGAAAGGACCATTTACCGGATCATCAAGAACTTCAAGCGGAGAGGTTCACCTGCAGTTAAGAAGGCTTCAGGACGTCCCAGAGTGTCTAGCAAGCGCCAGGACGTCTCCTGAGGAGTCGCTACAGAATCGTGTCAGCACCAGTGCAGAGCTGCTCAATATTAATAGAAGCATGTCAAAAAGGGCTGCAAAGATGCCAGTTCTCTCAAAGAAAACAAACATCAGCCTGAAATTCTGCAGGTGGTACAAGGATGGGACAGCAGAAGACTGGTGCAAAGTTATTTTCTCTGATGAAGCCCCCTTCTCACTGTTTGGGACATCTGGAAAATTGATTGTTTGGAGAAGAAAAGGTGAACGCTACCATGAGTCCTGTTTCGTGCCAACTGTGAAGCATCCTGAGACCATCCATGTGTGGGGTTGATTTTCATCCAAGGGAGTGGGCTCTCTCACAATTCTGCCCCAAAACCCTGCCATAAATGGGATCAAAACGTCCCGCAGAACAACTTCTCCCAACAACCCAGGAGCAATTTGGTGATGATCCATGCATTTACCAGCATGATGTCACAAGGCAAGAGGGATTATGAATTGGCTCAGAGATCATAACTTTGACATTTTGGATCCATGGCCAGGCAACTACCAGGATCTTAATCCCATAAAGAGCTTGTGGTCAATCCTCAAATAGCGATTGGGCAAACAGAAGTCCAGAAATTGTGATCAACTCCGGGCACTAATAAAGCAAGAATGCATCACCATCAGTCAGGGTTTGTCCCAGAAGCTGAAATCCAGCATGCCAGAGCAAATTGCAAACTTTTTGCCTATTGAATGTTTTGTTTTGTTTTTTGTTGTTGTTTTTTTTGCCAATAAAAGCCTTTAAAACTTAGGAAATACATAGAAACATGTGAAAAATAATCTACAAACACAAAATTTAGGTCATTGACAATACTTTTGGCCACAGCTGTACATGATTAATTGAAATAAAATGAAATTGCGGTTATGGCTTTGTGCAATTATCAAATTGCAAGGGCTCTGATTTAATTAAATACATGCATGCGTCTCAGAGTGAAGCTCGACACTGTGCTCTTACACACATCTGCCAGTGTTTGCAGCGTTTCAAAGCGGCTCGACTCTGTAGTAAATGCAGATGCAGTAAATGCTGTAGTAAATAGTTAGCTCTAAATTTGGAACACAACATGGCCAACCATCTTTCCAAACTAGAAATGAGGAGCATTTTTCAACAAAAGAGAAGCTTTAGGGGCTCCCAGCGGTTTTCTATCAAAATAAATCTTGAGTAAAATAAATTGAGTATTACAAATTGTTTCTTCAATACACAATTTGAATTTTACAATGAAATATTGCAATAGTAATATTTGTTTTTTAGTAATTTCTGTCTGATGCTCCCAGCCATGCTGTCATGACTTATCGTGCTTTCTTTGTGCTTGGCCCCTTAATTGTTGCTTGCAGCTATATTTATTATTATAATGATGGTTGTACTATTTTAAGGTGACGTAGTTACATTGTACTTACTCAAATAAGTACGGAGTAATATTAATTAACTATATCTACTTACTATAGAGTTACTGTTAGGGTTGGGGTTTGGTTTAGGGTTAGTTACTTGTAATTATGCATCATTTACTGTTATTAAAGTAGGAGCAGGAGATCAGCAGAAAAAAACAAAAATAAACAGCCATTGCAACAGCGTTCAAGTGCGTAAAAAATAAAGTGGCATCAGATTTTTTTAAAGGTTTTTTTGCGTGACAAAAAAGTTTGAGAACCACTGCCTTAAAATAAAGTGTTACCTTATGATATAAGCCATATTGATATATAATCACAAAATGTTGGCCAAATTGTGTAGCCCTACAAACAAGTACGGCAAACCTGGAATTTAGTTTAAATCGCAATCACAATTTTTGTCAAAAAAACACAATGCATGTGTGTCTGTATCAGTGTACTGGATCCTTGCATTATTTCTTAAAGTGACAGCAGCCTAATATTCCTGCTGTCTGTTTTTAATATTAATCAAACAACAAAAGATAAGAAAATCACTCGCTACTCTTGACTGAATAGCTTTTGTACATTTTATATTGATTAATCTTTAATTAAATACAGTGAAGATTATGTGTGGTGTTGTTTTACATTTGATTACTTTATTTTATAAGATACCGTTAGATACCTAAATAACCTGAAAAGCACAGTTTATTTAATTTGTATCTTTGTTCTATTTAATTTATTTGTGCTGTTGCTTGTAATTTGATTTGTTCTTATTTTCTTTATTTTTATTTGACAGTAGTCGAATAACATAGCACATACCGAACCGAAACCGTGACCCTAAAACCGTGATAAATAACAAACTGTGAGTATTTTGAGCCGTTACACCCCTACTCTGCAGTATATACTGTATTCGTAAAATGACACGCATACAAATAATTCACATAATTATTAGTGAATGATACCCATTGTTACTTTTCTCATGAACGTGCATAGGAGAACTAGGGTAAAATAAGCATTAACAGTTAATAGTGACTTAAATCTATTTTCTGACTTGGAAAGACTTTGAATAGAGTGCACCAATATAGAAAACATACATAGTTCCCTTTCTTTTCTCACCGTTCTGGAGGATGTTGGTTTAACACCACTCCTATGTTTTCTCTTTTTTCCTGAAGGCTATGGAACTCGTACAGGAAGTTGAACCCTGGGAGCTCTAGCTGTTGTTAGGAAGTGTGAGACTAGCTGACACAATGCTGCTGTGCTGAGTTAGCCCTGAGGGTGGGGATGTATTATTTTCCTTCTGTTTGGCCCCTGGATTGATGTGCCTAGTCATTGGGGTCCGGATTGTATTCCGCTGAGTTGCAGACAGCACAGGAATCAGCTGCACTGGGCCTGTGGGTCGTGTATAGCAGCTCTTCATTCAAATAAGGGCTGGTGCACTGGTGGTCTGATAGTGTTTCAGTCTTCTTTAACTGCAGTAGTTAATGTGAAAGTTAAACAGTGCTGTGCACCATGTTAGCGGACTGAGTACTGACGTCAAAGCAAAGTTTCTTTTGCAAAAATAAATAAATAAAATTGCTACACAAAACTAATGTTTGCAAGCACTTTCAGTCATCATTCATTGTCATTGCACAGGGAAAAAAACAAATTTTTTTCATAGAATGATAAAGTCATATAGGTTTGAAGGTTAGTAAAATATGCCAGAATTTATTTTTGAGTGAACTTTAAGGGTGTTGT
This sequence comes from Leuciscus leuciscus, assembly GCF_965113295.1. Lineage (NCBI taxonomy): Eukaryota > Metazoa > Chordata > Actinopteri > Cypriniformes > Leuciscidae > Leuciscus > Leuciscus leuciscus. Next base: position 45,935,499 of record NC_138729.1, read on the forward strand.
GAGGTCACAAAATTAGTATGATAAAATTGAGAAATAATTATAATATTATTCATAAGCCTAACTATTCAATCTTTTTGTTTACCTTTTTTTAGTGTAAATGTATAAAGGTATCACCTTTCAAAAGTTTGTGGTCAGCAATTTATTTATTTAATTTTGTGAAGAAATGAATATTTTTATTCACCAAGGGTGGATTAAATAGATTAAAAATGACAGTGGAGGCATTTATAATGTTTCAAAAGATTTATATTTAAAAATATATATATATATATATATTGAGCTTTCTATTCATCAAAGAATTTTCCAAAAAAATATTAAGCAGCACGGCTGTTTTCAACATTGATAATAAGATGTTTTTTGAGCAGCAAATCAGCATATTAGAATGATTTCTGAAGGATCACGTGACAATGAAGACTTCTCAACTTTGAAATGTATTAAAATAGAAAAGTTATTTTCAATTGTGATAATATTTCACAATATTACAGTTTTTTTTGTGTGTATTTTTGATCAAATAAATAAAAATAATGCAAAATGTTGTGACAATTTTTTCACAAAATAAAATCCCTTTGTGTTTTTTTTAACTTAATACATTAATGTTATTAGAGTGCATGACTGCTGTACATAACTAATCAATATTATTGTATTTTATCTTTGTTTTCAGTTAAAATTCATGACACAGTCTAGATTTCATTTGCACAATTCAACAGCTCAAGAGTTCTTTTCCCATGATTCCCAGCTGCTTCTCAGCTCTGTGGCTCTTAGACAATAGATCGACTGAATGAAGTGGAGCACGTTGTTCTGGGTTCCTGGACCGGCCCCTAAAATATTTGGGTCAAACCCCATCGTGAAGAAAGCAATTCACACAAACACACACACAATCTTGCAGAACTCTTCACCTCAAATTGATCAATCGCAACAAACCAGTTCAGCATCAACCGAAGTGCAGAATCGGATGAATGAATTTCAGATGTTGGCTCGAACTTTAAGTGAAAGAAAATACAGCCTTTCACTTTTTCTGCAAAGGGGTCTGATGTGGTTTCTCTCTCCATCCCACGCCTCCCTGCTGGAACACTCTTTACAACAATCTGCCATTGTTTTTGTCTGTTTATGCAATGTCTGATCTGTCTGTTTTGTGTTTTTCTTTCTCTCTCCCTTTATTTGTTTTCCCTCTCTCCTGTGGCTTTTCTCTTTCTCTCACAGATGCAAATTTTTCAGCCTCACAGAAACTCCGGAAAATTACACCGTTGTCCTTGATGAGGAGGGATTTAAAGGTAACACACACACACACACACACACACACACACACACACACACACACACACACACACACACACACACACACACACACACACACACACACACACACACACACACACACACACACACACACACACACACAAACTGCTCTCCTAATTCTCTTGTTCAGTTGATGATGACACGCATTGCCATGGGTTGTACTTAGAATTATATAATTTATTATTTTGAATATAGTTTGTTGTGATTATATGTTGTCAAGATTTGAAATAACACATTCATAATCTGACATTTTACACTGTACATTTCTAAACCCTGGGTTAACATTCTTATTTGCATAAATTCAGTGTGAACAGCCGTGATTGAATAAATACAGCGGCAAAAATATTCAGCTAGCATATTCAGTATTTAAATACTTAATCTATTTTTTTTTTTACTAAATTCAAGTTGAAATCAGTCTTTATTTGATTCATTACTTGCATTGACGTGAAGAATATGGAAATGTGACATCCTTGAACAAGATGGACAGAATAATGCTTTCCATGATTTACTTGGCAGATAAAAAGGTTCATTATTCAAAATGATGCTGTTTGAATTTGATAAATAAATAACAATAAAACTTTATTTATTAAAAAAAACAAAAACAATATTAGTTCTTGATTTTTAAGTAAGATCAAAATCTTCTCTATTAGCAGCACACACTAATCATTCATTTCATGAAATATTAAAGAAAACATGAAATATTTATAATTATCATTACTTTCTACTATGTATAAAATATGTTGCTAAATATATATTTATAAATTATAAATATATTGAAAGAACTCTCATGCTCACCAAGGTTACATTTCTTTGATCAAAATGATATTTAAAAAAAAAAAACAAAAAAAAAAAACAGCAATATTGTCAAATATTATTACAATTATTAAATCTTTTTGTGTGTATAATTATATTATGTGTAATTAATTATATTAAAGTAATTATTAGTTGTAATTATATTATATATTATTAGATTATTTAATTATTTAATTTTAATATATTTTAAATGCAATTTATTTTTGTGGTGGGTGGTGGCATCACTCCAGTCTTTAGTGTCACATATTCCCCCCCCCCCACACACTTTTTTTTTTTTTTTTTTTTTTATTTATTTATTTACTACTATTTATTTTTTTATTATTTATTTTTTTATTAATTTTTTTATTTATTTATTTACTACTATTTTTTTTTTTTTTTTTTTATGTATTAATAATAATTATTAGCAGGGCAAATGCAAATCTGAACTACTGACCCAATTGGACCAGCAGAAAAATATCCTGGTTGTTGATTCTCAATGCCTCATATTTTCTCTATTGACTCTGGAGCATTGATCAGTGAACAGGTGACCAGTACACCGAGTTCTTGGCTGTTATTATCGAGCCCCTCTGTAACCCTGTCCTTTGCCTCTGATCCAAACAGCTGTTTCCTCTGTGCTGACAAACCCCTGCGACTCTACAGCAAAAACCTTTTCCTCTTCTCATAATGTACAGGAAGGCAAAAACGACTATATAGGAACAAAGTTTCAGAGGCAGTGTTTGTTTGCAGGTGTTCTGATACGAGAGCAAGATGTTTTCTTTCATTTTGAGAGGTCTGCATGTCTAAAACGTATAATCCTGTGCAAGGTGTTAATGGGTTACAGAATCACCCTGTTCATTTCTGATCTCTTATGCTGACACAGTGCATGCCTGGCCACGAAGACATTTGCAACTTCCTGCTGTAATTGTGTGAATAATTATAGACTCTGGATTGGTTAGAGTGTTAACACAATCAGTATTTGAGAAATAACTTCCTATTGTGCTCTTTGGTTTAGTCTGTCATACTGTAATTTAATTAGACTAGTTTCATTGCATAGGGTAATACAACTATATTTTTACCTTTATCTGAAGAAAATGTGAGCGCTGTTTGCTTGTGCAAAACTCTCTGCCATGATGCTAGAGTTTGTTTGCTTATTGGCTAAGGTCCAAAAAGATCCATAGATGCACTACTGTTCACAAGTTTGGGGTCAGTAAGGTTTTTTTTGGAAAGAAGTCTTTAGTTCATCAAGACTGCATTTGTTTGATAAAAAAAAACATAATATTATTGTGAAATATTATTAAATTTTAAAATGTTTTCTATTAGAACATTCTTGAAAATGACATGTATTCCTGTAATCAAAGCTGAATTTTCAGCATCATTACTCCAGTCTTCGGTGTCACATGATCCTGCAGAAATCGTTCTAATATGCTGATTTGCTACTGCTATGTATAGATCATTATTAGAGCATTTATTTTAAATAGTAATAATTTTTGTTTTAAATGTTTTTACTCTCACTTTTGATCAGTTTAATGCATCCTTTCTGAATAAAAGTATTAAATTCTTAAAAAACTGTACCGGTAATGTATCGCTCAGTCCTTCTTTCAATGCAGGGCATTATCATCCACCAAGTAAAAGTCACCCTATCATTCGGTGCAGAATGAGTTTCTCAATGAAGTTCTCCACTAAAAATATGGTGTTTTCTCTACAAATGTCGTAAAATGTGTTTGGATTGTAAAGGAAATGAATGCTAACCTGGTATATTTGATTTGATACTGACTGATCCATCATCCTGTTCTTCCAGAGCTACAGCTGTCCGAGCACTTACAGGTGGAGGGCTCTACTTGGCTCCCGCTCAATGTTGTCTCCAATGGCAACGCCTCCAGCAGCTCACAGGCCGTGGGTGTCACCAAGATCGCCAAGTCCGTTATCGCTCCATTGGCTGAGCAGCATGTGTCCGTGTTCATGCTCTCTACATATCAGACCGACTTTATTCTGGTAAGCGAGTGTGTTGTGTCTTTGAGATCATTGGCTATGTTTCCATCCACCTATTTTTCTGCAAATTTTGGATTATCGCATAAAAAGGCTGGATGGAAACGCCAAGGTGCGCATAAATTCTAAATATTTATCTGATAAGACATGCTCCTAAACTACGACTTTTTGGACCTTAAGACATCATTCGTCTGTTTTTGTCATTGTACACTCACAATAAAAACAAATCATTCTGCTTTTATAAAATAATGCCGCTTTCTGCCATCCATCCCGGTTTCCTTTCCTTGAAGTTAGTGGAGTGCGTACTAGCAAGCTCTTGCGTGCCGTCTGAACTCCTCGAGTGCTTCTCATTTCTTATTTGTGCATCCTTGTTTCCTTTCCTCGTGTCTTAGCTCCTTCCCCTTAGGATGCAAGGGAAGGATCCATCTGTGTTTCCTCACTCATGGAAGCTTCCTCGTTTCTGGCGTTTTGGGAATTGAGATGCCCTTCAAAATGGCTGAGTTCAATCAGTTTCCGAGGAATGAGGAAACGAGGAAGCATCAATCTGAATATTGAGAAGCACCCATTGTTTTGGGTTGGTGCATAAATCCTCTCTTCTTCTGCTCTTTTTCCTGTTGCGGCGGTTAGCAAACAGCATTGCATTACCGCGCGTGCCCCATTCTGTATTGGAGTCTGGATCACCTGTGACTGACTGTACTCGCTGTCTGACTGCATGCACCGAACCATGACGTCCATACCGTGACGGTTCAGGACGAATACATGTACCATTACACCCCTATTGCATTCCCAAACACCAGCATAGCATGACAGAGTTTATTGCATTTCGTCTGCATGTTCTGAGATGCAAGTCATTTATGATGTAGGATCAAATAGCCACAGTGGTTTCCCCGATTGCAGACACTTCCATTTTTCTTACAGATATTTTGCACCAATTTTTAAGTTACCATTTTGTTCTCTTGAACACACGGGATTGAAACTTTATTTGCAAATATTTTATGCAATATTCCAATTTTGTGCACAAGTTAAATTTGTGTATAACACACACATTTCTTATTCAAGCCTATCAGCATCTTTCCAAATAAAATTGAATGAGTTTAGGCTGGAAATTATGAGTCAGTGACTATCCTTAATATTTATTCTTGCATGTCATATGACATATTCTTTACATGTCACAACCCTCAAGTAGGAGAAGTTGGAGCTTCCATAAACTTTCCAACTTAAATGTAAATGTGAACTTTTATTTATTTATTTATTTATTTATATATTGATAATTGATAACTCTGACATGACAGGAACGCAGCAGTATTATTTTATAATTATTTGTATGCAATTGTTGCTTATTTGTTGTTGGGGAAAGATAGCTTTGTGCTGTGAATGTGATTTACTAAGCAAAGAAAGCAACAAACACAGAAGTGCAGCCGGCGGACACTTGGCTGTACCCAGACACACAGAACAGTGTTAATAAATGAAGTATTAAGGAAACATGCTCTAACATCAAACACACCTGCTTGCTGTAAATGTTTTACAATTTTATGACCCCCTTTTGTTTTTAATAAGTTGGTAGATGTGTAATGAAAGTGATGATGTCTGGAGATTTATGTGCTAGAATCAGAATTCGTTTTTTCTTTTCTTTTTTCTGAATCCTTGACCTTGATTTCCAAAAAAAACTAAAGTTTAGAAGACTCCCACCAAATAGTCACCCACCGGGGGGTGCTACAACAACAACTAAAAGCACAATCTTCATAACTGTTTGATTCAATGTTGCATGTTTTTTTGGTTACACTTTTTTTTTTTTTAAGGTGTCCTTGTCATACATTTAAGTACTGAGAAATATGAGTTAGCTATATGCACTTACAATAGTGTTATGATTAAGTTTTGGTTTAGGGTTATGCATAATTTATAGTTATTATTATAGTAACTACATGTACTGTAACATCTTTAACAAGGACACTGTAAAATAAAGTTTTGCCTTTTTTTAACAGGTGCTAACACATGCTAAAACTGCAGTACAAAAGAAACATGGCCACCTCAGGGAGTGCTGTTAGGAGTTTTATATAAAAATGTATTTGATCAACAATGTTTGTGTTTTAGGTGCGAGAGAAAGACCTGTCGGTGGTGGTGGAGACTCTAGTGGAGGAGTTTAGTATTTTCAGAGAAGAGGGGGGAGAGTCAGTGCCTGTCCACAGTCAGGACGCCTGCAACGGCCTTCAGCGAAACGGAAGAGAGGGTGAGAGAGCGGATAAAGGAAAGGCATATATACTTTTGTTCAAAGTTTGGGGTTGGTATGATGAAAGTAGTCTCTTATGCTTACCAAGACTGCATATATTTGATCAAAAATACAGTAAAAACTGTATTATTGTGTAATATTAGTACAATTTAAAATGACTTTGAATACATTTTAAAATTAAATGTATTACATTTTTATTGTCACATGATCCTTCAGAAATCATTCTTATATGATGATTTGCTGCGCAAGAAACATTTCTTCTTATTATCAATGTTGAAAACCCTTGTGCTGCCTAATATTGTTATGGAGACAGTTATATTATTTTTTCTAGTATTCTTTGACTAGTAGAAATTACAAAAGTACAGCATTTATTTAAAATAGGAATATTTTGTAACATAAATTACTTTACTGTGCCTTTTGGTCAATTTAATGCATCCAAGATGAATAAAAGTTCTAAATAAAATCATACTGGCCCCAAGCTTTTGAACTGTAGTGTATTCACACATCTTGTCCTTACCCTTTTTTTTTTTTTTTTTGGAAGAGGACAAATAATGTGAAATTGTAAAATGTATATTTTTAAGAATAGTTCATTATACTATGGAAACATACTGTAGCTTTAATATTTCTAAACTTCCTCCCTGGTATAAAAAGATCTGTGGGCAGATTTACCAACATCTTACGGTTTAAAAAAACTACTGTCAGGATTTACTAAAGACACGCAATGAAGAATTAGCACTGAAAAGGTGTGGACCGCATTGCAAATGAATTTGTGGGAGTTTCCCTTTCAGACGCAAAATGTACGGGAGGAAAGGATTTAAATAAATCACGCAAGGTGATTTACTAAGGTTTGCAGTTGTCAATTCACTGGTATTTGCGCCATTATTTACCGCCCCAAAAAAGCATGTCTGAAACCAGACTCTAATTTGCACTGCTCTTGGTAGATTGTCATTATGGAAATGATCCGGCTGCATCTGTGTTCTTTATTTTGCGTGTTGTTAGTAGATCACGCTCAAAACCTTGCACTCCCATCAGCGCTTTTATGGGATTGTGTTCTCACTTTTGGTAAATCTGGCTCCTGATGTCATTAACACTTGACTGCACCCTTTTCTTTGAGTAATTAATAATTGTACCAGTGTTTTGTATTGACTCGTTGATTCAATACCAGCTAGTACATTTAAACAAATGTTAGTATTCCAAGTGGTAGTATTGTTTTTGACATTTTAAAGTGTTATTTTGTGTGTGTTCAGTTCCGCATGCAACAGTTCATCCAGTGCTGATTCCTGAGAATCAGTTTTGCGTAATGAGTTTGGATCCGGATACTCTGCCAGCGATCGCCACCACCCTCATAGATGTTCTGTTTTACTCGAACAGGTATGAAACATGTTGTGAGTGATGCTGTTTTCACTGCTTTGAATTTTGTATTTCATTTCCACCTGATTGGCACCAACAATACCAGGCCCAAATCGATTGGTATTTACTGCCACCAAGAGGCGTCTTTAACTCATTTCAGTTTATCACACAATTTTTGCCTGCTTGTATAACTTACATACATGTAAGTTGTCTAATGGGGTATATGTCGAACGTCACATGACCAAACCTGAAACTGGTCTCATCACAACCGCTTGTCGAATAAAGTGTTAACAGCAGTATGAACTGACAGCGATATCTATGGACTTTTAAGATAATCAGCTAACCTACTGAGTTATTTTTCTTTGTTGGGATTTTCTTTGATTTAATATCTATATTTTTAGTGTAAAAAACAAATAAAAAACTTTTAGATAATAATATAGAAATGCGAGGGACATTAGTTATGCTCATCTTTGCTTGCTCCTTTTGAAGGTATCTTGAGTAAAATGGTTCTATATTTTATATAAAACCTGCAACACAAAGACATAGAAAAGCGAGCCAAAAAGAATTCTCCCCAAAAAATAAATTGCTTGTTTCATGTCAAGGGATAAGTTGAATCATGTGAAATATGTAATCAAGTTACATTTCAAAAACAATTCTCTCTCTCTCTCTCTCTCTCTCTCTCTCTCTCTCTCTCTCTCTCTCTCTATATATATATATATATATATATATATATATATATATATATAAAACAAAAATTAGCATTTTTATGTGTGTGCTGTTTTCATTGAGTTTATTTAATGCATGTTTCTCCTGCAGTCCTAAAGAGGGCGCCAGTGTTGATCAGGACATTGAATGTATCAAGTTCTTCTCCTTCTCTCTGATTGACGGATACGTCTCCTTAGTGATGGACACAGAAGCACAGAGACAGTAAGACCCTCACAGAGTCATGAATGGGTGATATCAAAGCTTTTTTAGTTGCAAATTTCAATAGTAAAAAAAACTAAAACAATGTGTGTTTGTGTCAGATTCCCAGCTGATCTTCTCTTCACCAGCTCCTCTGGTGAGCTCTGGAGGATGGTGAGGATAGGAGGGCAGCCTCTCGGCTTCGGTGAGCTTTCTTTTAGACGCATTCAAAGGCACCATGTAATCAACAATCCCACAATGCATTACAGTTAGCTCAGTAAAAGAAAAGAAAAAACTAATGTACTTGCAGTACAATTCATTCAGTATTGGAAGGCATCAATATAAAAATTCACATTTTAATAATTTTTCTTTTCTTTTTATTCTAATAATTGAAAAAGTGCCCCTATATATGCTGTTTTAAAGGTTCCTAATTTTGTTTTGGAGTTTCTTATGATAGATTAACATGCATCCAAGGTCAAAAAACACTCTTAATGACCTCACAACACACATTGCAGCATCACTTATTTTCTCAGACGCTTCTATAAAGGATTCGGTCTCTCTAAACCCCTCTTACTCTGCTCTGATTGGTCAGATGGCCCAGTCTGTTGTTATTGGTCTTTCGCTTATAGTGCATTTCGAAAACCAAACACCCATTACCATATCTGAATTTCAGCTCTGGATCTTCCTCAGCACTTGATGCACAGTGATATTTACATTTACATTTACATTTATTCATTTAGCTGACGCTTTTTATCCAAAGCGACTTACAATTGCTATATATGTCAGAGGTCGCACGCCTCTGGAGCAACTAGGGGTTAAGTGTCTTGCTCAGGGACACATTGGTGTCTCACAGTGGATTCGAACCCGGGTCTCTCACACCAAAGGCATGTGTCTTATCCATTGCGCCACCACCACCCCCTGGTGATATGGACAGTTACGATGGCGTTGGTTTTACCGTATCAATTCGAGGCCGAGTCCTCATCCTTTGGAAGTGTGTGAAAAGTGGATTTGCTTTCGCAGAGCAGAAAACAGCATCTCCTCGACATGTTGACAACACAAACCAAACTCTTCCAGTCTCAGCTACAACTAGTGTTTGAGGGCGAGTCAAACTACCAAGTAGACGTTGTTCACGGGCAGTCAATGAAGACCATAGGCTGGCATTAAGCAAATTTATGAATAATTGTCGATTGTCAATAACTCCATTTATCGTGCACTTTGATCTTTAAAACTTTCCAGACCTTTTACATTTACAAACAGCTATATTACACACTGCATGAAATTATATATCCGAAAAAGCATAATAGGGGCACTTTTAAAGGTGTAGTATGCAATTTCTGAGAATTGTTGTTGACCACTGTTGATATTTGAAATCAACCCAATCAAACACACCCCTCCATTCATTTCTACACCCTCAAAATTCACAAACATGCAAATTAAATGCAAATTTGAGCATACATTTTTTGTAAGGCACATTTATAAAAGCTACTTGAATGTCCTAATTGAACTAAGGAATAATTCTGTCTTAATCTAAACCCTGTCTGTGAAACCAAGCCATTCAATATTTGTTTACATGCATGTCATGTGACTATAACCAGCATTAGAGAACTGTGAATCTGCAAATGTGTTGTTAAAATATTGAAATATTATATTAAGTCAATATTTGACGGCAAAGGTGTTAAGCTGACAACAAACGTTTGGGAATCTCTGGCCTAAAATTGTGAGTCTCTCATGCACTTCACATGTAGTCAACGTTTTGTATGACACATAGTTGCTGACTATGACGAGCATTCACAATCAGTCACTTAATATTTGTGTGGAAACTGTGATGCATATGTTCCAGGGTTATTTTAGAATGAATATAAAAAGTTTTTAGTTAGGATGCCTATGTATATAAATGTAATGTTTTTCTTACTGATCCAATCACTAGTCCATACAATAACGAAATTTGTTTAGTTGGGCGATAGAAGAATAGATCAAATCAGAAAGTTTGATTTCTTCCAAATATTGACAGTTATCTCACTCTCTGTCTCCTTTTGCAGATGAATGTGGGATAGTTGCTCAGATCTCTCAGCCTCTTGCAGACAGTGATATATCAGCGTATTACATCAGCACTTTCAGCTTTGATCATGCTCTGGTAAGTTTGATATTTTCTCTCTATGTAATAGTCAACCGATGGGGGTTTTCTACACATCTAGAGATAAGGGTGCCCAATGTTCAATATAATACAAAATAAGTGCATTATTAATTTGGGTTTATTATGTGATTACTGACATCACAGTTTGTGGAGGTCTAGAATGCATAGTTTAGTGCATTTATATTTAGTATATTTGAATAATTGTTTATATTTGCGTGACATTGACCAACGGGAGGACAAGTGGTTGCCTAATAATCAGCAAACAGAAGAATTTCAGAATCTGCTCTGACTGGACGATTTCTGCAACACCGCCTCTGTTTATTTCCATTATGTCACGTGTTAAATCATTTCCCTGTTCTTTTCCACTTTTCCTAGAAACCCATAAGAATTTTAGCAGAAACTGTGTCTGGTTCCCTATTGGTCACAGGTCATTCTTACTCATCATCAGCTTTATCATCTGATATTAAAATGTACTGCATGGACCCTTTTCACAGACTGTGATTATCAACATTACAAATCTAGCAAAGTTTTTAATATTTAAATTTCAAAAAAAAAAATTATCCACATTTATAACGCTATACTTCGTGTTATATTACCTTGGCTGTAAATGACAAAAAAAAAAAGAATTAACTCTGCTGTGAGGGTGTTTCTATTACAATGGCTGAGGGAGTGACAAATTTGACATGATTCTCTCTCCATTATTTAATTTTTTTTCCTCTTCTGTAAAGTCGTGGAAATGGTATCACAGATTTTTTGTTTTTTTTGTGCTAATTTTAGAAGTTTACCCAACTACTGTATGACAGCTTCTGCTTCTGAGAACACCGGATATGTGAAAAGCGTCCTTTACATGACTCTCTGGAATACTTGATTCTGATTGGTCAATCACAACATTTTTGTATAATTGACCATTGTCTCAGTCAGCCAATTTCTTAATTGAGCTAGTTTCATGTTTCTTCTCTATCTCTTTCTTCTCATAATTAATAAAGATTATAAAAATATAAAATAATAATAATAAATAAATATATATATATATATATATTATCAACATTACAAATCTAGCAAAGTTTTTAATATTTAAATTTCAAAAAGATTTTATCCACATTTATAACTCTATACTTCGTGTTATATTACCTTGGCTGTAAATGACAAAAAAAATGAATTAACTCTGCTGTGAGTGTGTTTCTATTACAATGGCTGAGGGAGTGACGGCAAATTTGACATGACTCTCTCTCCATTATTTTTATTTTTTTCCTCTTCTGGAAAGTCGTGGAAATCAAAAAAAAATGTGGGATCGGTAACATTTTTATCAAAGAATCCTGAAATAAAAAAATTGTACATAACAAACATTTCTTGAGCAGCAAATCAGCATATTAGAATGATTTCTGAAGGATCATGTGACACTGAAAACTGGAGTATTGATGCTGAAAATTCAGCTTTGCATCACAGGAATAAATTACATTTTAAAATAAATTCAAATAAAAAAGTTATTTTAAATTGTCATAATATTTAACAATATTACTGGGTTTTTATTTTTAATCAAATAAATTTGGTGAGCATAAGAGACTTCTTTTAAAAACATAAAAAATCTTACAGATCCCAAACTTTTAAACGGCAGTGGCTTACATACCCTCCGTTATTGGAACCGAAAGTTGAGGTTATCCGCTTGTCACATAACCTGCTTTCTGGAATACCCTGATCCACGTGAGTATGAGATGATGCGTCTCTGTTTACGCCAATCCTAAAAAAAAAAACCGCTTCATACGAGAAATCTGTTGTTCAGTTTACACCATGTGCCATCCCTAACAAATATTGCATATTTGGATGGGATGTGATCATCCCTGTGTTTTTGTGTCATCTAAATCGAAACCTTTTTTTTTTGTCTCAGGTGCCCGAAGAAGATATTGTGAGCGTGACCGAGATGCTTCAAGCTCAGAGGAAAGACATGTCCAGTTGAATGCATGAAGACGGTAGAAAAAGACCTTCACGGTGGATCTTGTTTGAGCCACAAACACAGTATTACTCCACATGACCGTCTTATAACCAGAGGTGCTTCAGTCACAGCATTTGAGATCTTGGGTTTAAAAAACGTTTGCTTTTGCAGAAACAGCAGTGCTGATTAAATCCCATTTACTGAGAATCAAAGTATTTACATGACTGATTTGAAAGGACATTGATGCAGCATTTTAATGCTAGACTGTTTGAAGCACTTTTTGCTCAGTGGAATTGTAAGATTAGAGGACGCTATTGATTTTGGATGTTTTATTTCTTCATTTCAGGGGTAATTATAATGCATAACCAGAAATCCCTGTTTGGTTTACCTGCTGCCATTATGTTCTGCAAAAAAAATACTTTGAGCATTGCACAAGTCTTCCAGTGTTGTCAGAATCAGTTTTTTTTCTTTTCTTTTTCTTTATTAACGTAACCCTGTTTGAGGTCAAGCAAAAGGAATTTTAACCGCTGTAGCAACTTATGGTGTCATTTAAACATTGCACTTAGAAAAGCAGTTACTGATGGTGATTATATTGATCACTTTTGAATGAGCATTTCTAGCATATCGCAAATACTGAAGTCAAACCGTTATGTGGGATTCTTATGTTTAAATTCTTGTTTAATTGTTTTGCGAGCTCTAAACATGCCCAGCTCTAGTGTGGCCTTACAGTTTCACTTGCTCACTTGTTTAATGTCAGAATAGGCTGCTGTTTTGTGACCTATTTTGGTCACTACTAGTGAACCAAGCACAGATATATACACACATAGTAGTCAAATAGGACTGTAGCGATAGTTCATTTAACCTTTTGATTGGGGCCCAAAAATAGCTTTTAAAATGACATTGAAAACTTTTTCCAGCTATCTTTATAATGAGCTAATGGAGAATCTCAGCTGCAATGAGAAATGCACTAATTGATTTACATTTTGTTGGCACAATCACTAAAAAATCCAGGAATCAGATCTGGTAAATGAATGAAGCTCTTTCTAGAGAGAAATATATCTTTTTTTACAAATAAGCTCAATGTTTTGGAAGAGCTGCTGAAACAAACACTAGCATCAATGTATAGAATATTAGATAAATAACTAGGGTTACTTTTTTTTGTGTGTGTGACACTGCATTTGCTAACACTTTTTTATGTTAACTTTTTTCTTTTATATAGTGAGTGTTTTCAGGGCACTAAAGCAGCATTAGAATAATTGTCGAAGTGCTTTTTGAGATCACGGTTTAAAGAAAATTGTATATTAAGAAAAATATTTGTTACTACAATGCCATAAAGGAGCTATTTTCATATGTTCATTTTTATCTCATTTCTACAATATTGGCAAAGACCAAGGTTACTGGTGTGTAAAAACTTTGCTTGTAAAGGTCTGTAAAGATTCTGAGCATTTGTTATTCTTTCTTGCTTTTTGTAGACTTGGTGCATTTAACTAATTTCATTTTTGGTACATTTTATACAGTGTCAAAGGAATTACATAGCACATTTGTAACTGCTGCTTGATCAATAAACAATTATAAAAATATTTTTGCCATTTGTTAAAATTGTGTTTAAAGGGTCATGCATAGTCACAACACTTGGAATAACCTTATGTGATCACTTTAATATGCATGCACTGTTTGTGCATGCTCCCCTTTGTCATGTGATTCCCCTGTCCTCATGTCATGTGCTTCCCAAGTCTCATATGTTATGTTGTCATTGGTTCATTGTCTTGATTGTTCACAGGTGTGTCTTGTTAAGTCATCAGAGGCTTGTTTGACTTCATGGAGAGCTGCACAGTGCTGCGTTCCAGTCCACTTTAGACACGCACTTGTGAACTTCCCTAAGCACTTCCCCTCGGGGGAATCCCTGCCGCCATTTTGAAGTGCGTTCCACTTCGTGAAGTGGACGAGGGAAGTTTATATGGACAGACCCTCGTTCCCTCAATTTTGACAGAGGGAGCGAGTCTACTTCATGTGTACACTTCAGGCACCTATATGTCCCACAATGCAGTACGATTGTGACGTCCCCACAGATCTCATCTAATCACCAACACAACAAACAACTCTATTATATATTAATAAAAAAAAATTTTTATTTAAAACAACCCAAACACACCTATAAACATTTGGATGCTGCATTAAACAAATTCTTTTTTTCGTCACAACATTTAAAATGACAAGGATGGATTTTACAAGTGATAGACTAGGACTATAGGTAAGGTAACTTATATTTATATTGTCTTGATGTCTGTATCGTTTTCTTTAAATATTCAGGTCTATAGTGACCAAAAAAAGCCATGTTAAAGTAAAAAAATCTGACCGCTAAATTTTTGTGTGCCTCCTCTATTTTAAAACCCACCAGCCGCCATGCGTTGCAGTGATAACAGGAAACTAATGCAACAAAGATTGTTTTTGGCTGTACAGCAGCTCTAGAAGAAAGTCATTGTCCAGCTTAAGTAAGTTTTTAATTGATTAATTTCCGGTGTAAAATCATTAGTTATTAACTTAGCTTGCACGACACGGTTTTCAACTTAAAACAGAAAACCTTAAATGCGTTCTGGCCATTCATTTACACGACAACGGCGTTTTGGTGGCCTGAGAACGCAAACTTTGAAGTAGGTTTCAAGTGTACGTTTTTGAAAGCGTTACGTTATCATCTCAGTGTAAACTTCAAAAACGTAAATTTGTGAAAATGGTGAGGCATGCGCATGCGTATTACGTGTTTAGTCAATAGGCATGCGCGTTTGAATACGTGTGTGTGTGTGGGTGTGTAATCTTTTTTTTACAAAGTTAAATTGCCAATTACTTCTGGCATGCATAATACATGATAGATACACACACACACAAACATGTCATTCCACCGAATGGGTGACATTTGCTTGTAACTCTTCAAAATTAGACTAGGTCAAAATTATTACATTAGGTATAATGACATATGGCCACATAGCTAATAGTCCTCATGCTAATAGCATGAGGACACAGAGCAAATTCTAGTGACTTGCCAAAAGTTAATATTTTTCAAATAAACAACATCTAAGAAATAATTTAGGTAACAGGACTATGTTGAGATTGACCCTTCTCAGTCATAGTTACAATTTCATCAAATATACAGAAATTAAAATGAGAGGACTTACTTATGGTCTTCCCATTGCCTTTGAAATTCAGCCTAAGTCCATTTCACCCGGAGATAGAAATGAAATGAGCACGTAAGAAAGACTAAGACAAGATCAAAAAGTAAGACGTAAGATGTAAGAATAGCGATGAGCCATCATCCTTGTCCTTTAAGGAAGACTTAGTCCACACCTTTTTTGGGGGAAGTGACCAATAACACTCAGAAACTTTTAGCGGGAGAGAGTTTCTTTGTTTCCTTCTGACAGCCTAATTTGCATGTTTTATGGAAGGCCCGCTATATTTGGTCCAATCTCCGGTTCGCCAATACACGGGGAAGGTTATCACGTGTTCTGTCCTCACTCATGCAAAGTATTGGTTGGTTAAATTTGTAATACATTGATCTTATGTATTTACTCGTTATTTCATCTGACTCCACAAATGACAGGTTTTAATAATATCTGTGCCTCACTAAAAGTGAACGAATGTTTGATTATTTCTTTTAACCATTAAAGGAACAATGTCAAAATCAGTTAAAATAATCACGTTACAATTTAAAGGTGCTCTAAGTGATGCCGGGAGTGTTGACATTCGAATTGTTGTCAAACAAAACGGAGGCTAGCTAGACCCTCCCTCCTCCTCATCCCGTCTCCTCCCTCCTCCCCTCCCTTCCGGCATAAAGGAAAGTCAAAGTAGTCACTAAAAACAAAGTTAAGTTTTACTGATACTTCATTCAATGTGTAATGTCACCAAGTTAGATAAATGCTTTTATATATTGCAGAACAGAATGCAGAAAAAGATAAACATTGTCTTAAAATCGTTTCACCACCTGAGGTTATAACTATAACGTTAGCTCCCATACAAGGACGCAATAATAGCAAGATAACGTTAGATTCGCGTTTCCCAGTGAGCATAAACAACGGCGGCGGCGTAAACAAATTTAGTCAAAGTTGTCAATAGCCTATAAATGAACATTCAAATCCATAACAAACAGTGGGTGAAAACAATCATTCACACAAATTGTCGCACTACTGTGAATTTGCTTGACCATTTACAATAGAGATTGATCGCTGATAGAAACATATATGTTGTATTCACCAAAGCTAACGCTGACTGCATAGTTCTAGCTAACTGTTAATTACATCCTTGTGTTGGTTTGGCGAACATGAACGTCAGTTTAGAAAGAAAAATGGATTTACCTGTTCTGCAAAAACAGAGCAACTGAATGTCGGATTGGAAGCCCTTCTGCCGGCGGAGTTCTCGCCACCTTTCGAGGGTTTTTCCGATGTAAATTCGGGACTTCGCGCGTACCTTATCCTTGTCCCTCTTCTTTGCAATTTGTTCATCGGAACGTCGTCTCTTTAGTCGTGTGTCGGCCATAATTCAAACTTCCCTCTTCATGCTTCTCTCTCCTCCACACCCCCTTCATGTGTACGCGCACTAACCCCCCAAACCCCACCCTCCAATGCTTCTTGTCGGTGATTGGCTGGAGCACTGTTTGTTGTGTTTCGTGGTGCGGGTGAGCCCAGTTTGTTTTTGTTGCCGTTTGTGGAGCCTGTGGTGTCTACAGAGACCGCGTTTTTTTACAGTGTGTTCAGGGGACAGGCAGCTAGCGGATAGTGAGGAGATGTTTGCTGTATGTGACAAAAAATGTTTTGGCCTAAAAAACGTGTGACATCACTTAGAGCACCTATAATATTTCAGATATCAGAGATCAATTCCACAATCAATTCAAATATCTAGAACATGGTTATACATTGGTTACACCAAAGAATCTTACCCAGCTTGTACCTGAGATAGAGAGAGAGAAAGGGAAAGAAAGAGAGGGAGAGATGGAGACAGAGACCCTATTCCATTCGTGTCCAGCCAAGAAGAAGAGACCCGAGAGGGCCAGCACACCTTCCTTTATTCTCTCCTGACCAGGTGACATGGGGGATGGGGAAGACCACCCTCAAATGGCTTCTATCCCACAGAAGGGGGGTTGCCTTATCTCTAAACCAGTTTTCTATGAACTTCTATAAACCTTATTTCCTTTTATTTTATCTATCTGGATATGAGATCTCTGTACCACTCACTTTGAGACATTTCAAATGACACCAAAAACATAACAGTCAATGTTGAATATTCACATTAAACCATGTTCTTGTGTGAGTTCCTAGTTTCTGAGAGGAAGAAAGGCTGTATTGGGGGAGGTCAAATGTTAATTAGCCAGCAGGGCTCTTTTGTCCCATAAATCAGGCCTCAACCAGTATTTTCAGTCTTACAGTGTCCAGAATTGGTCATTTCTACCCCAAAGGATGGTAAACATGCATTTTATCGTAACTTACTATATACAGTCGTGCTCAGAATTAATCATACCCCTGGTAAACATGATAAAAATTGGCTGTAAAAAATAAATCTGCATCGTTTATCCTTTTGATCTTTCATTAAAAAAATTGGCAAAAATCTAACCTTTCATTTAAGTAAAATAATTGAAAGTGTGGGGGGGAAATCACATTATGAAATAAATGTTTTTCTCCAAAACACGTTGGCCACAACTATTGATACCCCTAGAATTCTCTGAAGTATATTCCCATTAATATATACCTTTTTTAGCACACCAGGGTGACTAGGAACATGAAATTGTCCAGCTATGACTTCTTGTTTCACAGGAGTTTAAATATGAAGAAACACAAAGGCCAAATTCCCTGAATCATCCATCACAATGAGTAAAACCAAAGAATATAGTTCTGATGCGCATCAAAAGATTGTTGAGCATCACAAAATAGAAAGTGGCTTTAAGAAATTAGCTAAAGAATTGAAAATCCCCATTTTGACCATCAGGGCAATAATTAAGAAGTTATAATCAACTAAAGATGTTACGAATCTGCCAGGAAGAGGACGTGTGTCTATATTGTCTTAATGGATGGTGAGGATGAAAGTTTGAGTGGCCAAAGACTCTTCAATAATCACAGATGGAGAATTGCAGAGATTAGTTGAGTCTTGGGGTCAGAAAGCCTATATAAAAAAAAATCAAACGACCCCTACATCCCCACATGTTGTTTGGGAGGTTTTCAAGAAAAATGCTCCTCGCTCCTCCAAAAACAAACTCCAGCATATTCAGTTGTCAGACACGACTGGAACTTCAAACGGCACAGGGTTCTGTGGTCAGATGAAACTAAAAAAATTGCTTTTTGACAGCAAACACGCTAGATGGGTTTGGTGCACACAAGGATCAAAAGTACCCCATGTGTACAATTTAATATACCATTGGATCTTTAATGTTGTGGGCATATTTTTCTGCTGGAGGTTCTGGACTTCTTATTCAGATACATGGCATCGTGGATTCTATCAAATATCAACAGATAAAAAATCTAAACCTGACGGCCTCTTCTAGAAATCTTATAATGGGCCGTGGTTGGATCTTCCTTCAGGACAACGATCCAAAACAAACATCAAAATCAACAAATGTGTTAGGGAGCACAAAATGAAGCTTCTGCCATGACCGTCCCACTTCCCTGACCTGATGAGTGGAGTGAACTGAAGAGAAGCAGCGCCAACATGGATCTGGGAATCTGAAGGATCTGGAGAGATTCTGTATGGAGGAATGGTCTCTGATCTCCAAACTCATCAGGCATTATAGAAGAAGACTCAGAGCTGTTATCTTGGCAAAAGGAGATTGCAAAAAGGTATTTAATAAAAGGGTATCAATAATTGTGGCCAACGTGTTTTGGAGAAAAACATTTATTTCATAATGTGATCATTAGGCTATTAAGTAAAGATCATGTTCCATGAAGATATTAGTAAATTTCCTACCGTAAATATATAAAACATTTATTTTTGTGAGTGAATGCAGCACAATCGCGAACATAAATGGACAACTTTAAAGGCGATTTTCTCAATGTTTCGATTTTTTTGCACCCTCAGATTCCAGATTTTCAATAGTTGTATCTCAGCCAAATATTGTCCTATCCTAACATACTATACATCAATTGAAAGCTTAATTTATTCAGCTTTCATGTGATGTATAAATCTCAATTTCACAAAATTGCTCCATGTGACTGGTTTTGGTCATGTGACATGGTCACATATATATATATATAGCTAAGGCAAACCGAGAGGTTTAATTCGGTACCAAGAAAGATGTCTGGAAGATACAAAAGTAGCGATGCATTCTTACACTTCAATATAAGCGTTTAGAGTTCAACTAACACAACTAGAAAGTCATAACTAGGCTAATATGAGGTGGGAGACATTTACATGAATGAGTCCAATAGGTTAGAATGAATAAGTCATTGTGATTTCGTCCAGACACTACAGGCATTATTATGTGCTTATAAATACTAATAAACAGTCAATATCATAGTACTATGCATGCTAATGAGCAACTAGTTATTGTGAGAATTGGGTCCTAAGCTAAAGTGTTACCACATAACACATGAAAAGTGTGTTTGACCCACTGCTTATTTAATGTGTATTATAAGTCATTATGAAGGAATTGCATTGCATTTTTAATTTAGTTGTTGTAGGTTGTATAAGTGGAAGGGACATTCTCGTTCCAGACAGAATTCATGGAAAAGCAACTGTGTTGTGCATAAGTCATACATATTTTTGGTCCGTTTTCCTGTAAGAGAAAAGCTGTAAAAGCGGGGTGGGAGTGAAGCTTGAAGAAAGACAACGGCAGTCTGTGAGTTTACACCCTGATAACAAAAATAAATAAATATGACACGGCCCTACTAAAAAAATCATTGTTTTCCAACTCCCATCATTTCAGATTCCATAGCAAATAATATTATATTGAGTCAGATTGTGACATTCCTATGCAGTGTGACATTCGACGATTATAGCTTATTATAGCTACATCTTATGGTTAGCCATGTCCTGTAATACAATAAAAACAGTCCTTGAAAATTATGAGGAAAAAATCGATCAAATCAAGTTTTTTGTCCTAATAATGCATGTGTGTAGACTTCAGTATATGAGAGCTCATCAACAGGGTGAACCATCCCATGTACAATGTCATTTTCAGCAGAAACAAAACTAATTAAATAAACTAAATATTTTACTTCAATTGATTGTGCATTTAAAAACCTCTTTTATTATCATCACATTATGCCAAACTGTCATGCGGTTATCTAAAGAAAAGAAAAAAAGACCCATATTATAAACTACAAACAAACACTATAGGCTATGTTTGTTTTCAATCACATCTAATAAACCATTTTTGTTTTTAAAACTAAACATATTTGTGATATGTGAGGATAGAAAGCACTTGAAAGCAATCAACACAATCTTATCAGCAGAACAGACAAGGCCGAATAAACATGATTTTTACTTTATATAAATGTTTCTTCTTATTTTTCAGTTGAATGTAATTATTTTATTGTTCCTTTGCTTTTAACTTCTACAAATCTGGCGGCTTACTTTCGAGAAAATATCTATGGTAAAAGTAACTGTACCATTAATACATGCACATTCAGAAAAACTATCATACTACTGAAGAATAATTACTTATTATCACCTGTATTTCGTAAAAAAAAAAATATATATATATATATATATTTTGCTGTCAGGAATATTGTGTTTAGAGCAAAACTCTTAAGTGGGACCTGTACAGTAAATTATTATATGAGTTAAATAATTTGACTAAAATCATATAGTCATCTGAAAAGTCGACAGTTTTCAAGGGCATACTAAAAAAAACATGCTCATTATTTTACAAATCTAATCATTCAGTTACTATTCAGTTAGTAATTTCTTAACTAATCTCCCCTGACCTCACAACTATGATAAAATTGAGTATTGTAGAGTAGTCATAACAGTCATCTTAACGTTTCACCAACCATCTACTGATAAAACAGATACGATATAAGTTTAAATCCAAAGACATCAGCAGAAGGAAGAAAAGCATTTGACTGAAACAGAAAGCTTTTGTGACATTATTAAAGTCTTTACTGTCAAGTATTAATTTCTTAAAAAAAAAAATCTTACTGACCCCAAACTTTTGTTCAGTAGTGTATGTTACAAAAGGCTTCTATTTCAGATAAATGCTGTCCTTTTGACCTTTATTCATCAACGAATCCTATTTTTATTTTTTTTACATAACTGTATTCAACACTGATAATAATAAGAAATGTTTCTTGAGCAGCAAATCAGCATATTAGAATGATTTCTGAAGGATCGTGTGACACTGAAGACTTGAGCAATGATGCTGAAATGTCAGCTTTGCATAATAAACTGCATTAAAAATATATTCAAATAGAAAACATTTATTTTAAACTGTAATAATATTTCACAATAGGCCTAAATGATTTTACTGTATTTTGTAAAATACAATCGTGCAGTTCACATATGGGCGATTCTTTGTCTCCCCGTCGTGCATTAAAATCGTTTAATGCACAGCTAGCCGTGGATTATCCCGCGAATACCATGGTCATTTTCCAGCATTGACCACTTAATTAAAGCTGTCATTGATGATGTTTGCAGCACAATATTTGACAGGAAGGGTAAAACTGACGGTTATTTTCATCACTTAGATCTAGCATTCAGTCCGGTTTGAATCAGACATAAAGTCAGAGATAAAGTGGTGTGTAAGATAAAAAAATTTTTTTATGAATTAAGTAAAACATTTATTGGAATTAATTATCGATAGAGAGAGAGAGAGAGAGAGAGAGAGATTCATCACCTTTTTCTCCATTGACAACGATCAGCTATGAGTTTTTAATTTCTTCAAAAAAGCACCGCTTTATCTCTTTGTCTGATTCAAAGAGATTCAGAATGCTAGATCTAACGAGCCGTGACTGATGAAAATAACCGTCAGTTTTACCCTTCCTGTCAAATATTGTGCTGCAAACATCAATAACAGCTTTAAGTAGTCAATGCTTGCAAATTACCATGGTATAAGCGGGATAATCCACGGCTAGCTGTGCATTAAACGATTTTAATGCACTTCGCGGAGGCAACCACCATCCACTTCACGTCGGGCAATTCTACGTTATGCATTAAAATCGTTTAATGCACAACTAGCCGTGGATTATCCCTTTCTTACCGCACACCTTCCAGCCAATCAGAATCGAGTATTCAGACAGACCATGGCATATAGGCTAGTTTATTCAAAAATGCATCGTGTCCATTCAAAACAAAAAAAACTATTTTTGTGTGTGTGTGTGTGTGTGTGTATCTAACCGGTTAGAGATAAAGTTGCACGTAGGCTAGGCCTACATGGAAAAGTTTATGATGCACAAAGGCAGAATTTAATACTGGTCATTGAAAATACCCATCGCTAACTAACCACTTTATCTGTGAATTGTCACCACACCTTATGAATCTCCTTATGAATCTGAAGTAGCTTGGAAAAGAGACAGACAGTAAAGTCTGAACCATAGGCTGTGGTCTGAACATGCGATTGTGGGCAGGAAATGACAAGAAGGTGATGTTTGTTGCTCTGCCATGATGATGAAACTTTGTTATCATCTATGCGTCCACAGATCAAGGATTCAGATATTTGATTTAAAAAAAACTGTTCCTACTATACAAAGGAGTAGCCTATACCTTATACCCAAAAGTCAAAAGTGTTCCTAATGCAATAAGGAACAGGTTATCTCTTTTACTCAAAACGTTTCCTTTGTGCACTATGAAGCTGCATGTGGAAGAAGGACACCGCCCCACACACATACATACATACTTGCATATCATTTCCTTGAGTGAGTAGGCTAAGCTATTTGCCATGGTAAAAATGTCTCATATGTGAAATTAGTGGAACAGCATCACTTGCTTTGATGTTAACTGACGCGATGCCATCCAAGACATTTAACGTGTGGCCTATAAGTATCTAAGAGTAATTTAGAGAAACTGATGTTTGCCGGAATTTAATTTGATTTCACAGATAATAACAGGAAAACCGTTTCGTTCGAACTTTCAGTCCTATGATGACATGGCAATTAGCTTTGAAAAAAAATCGATATCGCACTGAAGATCTATGTGTAATGTTATCTCGATTACTTTCCATTCTTATAATGAAACACAGAAAAGGGAAGTGGTTAAAAAGAAATTTCTAAAGCCTGCGTGTGCATTTTTCTCACATCGACTTTTTGATTTTCCCTCGCAAAATCGTGAGGCGTACGGGCTGAATAGAATGAGGAATCTGACATGAGTAGGCCTAAAATAAGCAACATTTGTGGAATTAAATGCTTCATCTTTCCTTTTGCAATTTTGCAATAGAGCAGTAATTAGCAATTTATTAATTCATTAATTCAGTAAGTCGTGTATCACTTTTATCCAAAGTGAATTACAGTACAGTAAATTACATTATGCTCATGACAATTCATTTACGTTTTGAAGAATCGGTGCACTCTAAAAAATGCTGGGTTATTTTTTAAACCCAAATGCTGGGTTCATTGCCTACTGGGCAGTGCTTGAAGTGGGGGGAAAAGGTGCCGGTACTCTTTTGCATTGGCAAATCATGACATTTGAGATTTCTACAGTGAAAAACAAAACTTGGAGATATTGCTGGTACAACAACAATTTATTGTTATTTATTAACAACATAAATGTATTTAAACAAGTGTGTGTGTGTGTGTGTGAGCGTGTGTGAAAACGGAACTCCTCCAAGTCTGCAAGTCCAAAAATACATTTATGGTGAGATTACTACATTTTATTTAATCAAATGCATTTATGGTGAGACTGTCCCTTTAATTCAGCGCGTGCAGCACAGTAAAAGTAGACTCGGTGTGGAAACGATCGCTGCACTGCTGAATACGCACCGCACCTGGAACGTATTGCCGGACCGCGCCCGAGTGTGAAAGCTGGGTACGGAAAAAAATACGCACCGCATACGCACTGCAAACGGAGTAGGCCTAGGGTGAATTGCCCTAATGTGGGACATTTTTTGCACTTCAGACTTCTGTGACATATTGCGATGTGTAACCAAAACATTAAATCCACACCCAATACCATTTAATAGCCTACCATTCATAAGATAAATTATAGACATATTAGTGCTCTTATTGCAAATCGTCTGAGAAAATCTGCAGCTTCCTAATGTGGGACAGAACGTGTCCCCAATGTGGGACACTGAAAAATCTATGATAAAAGACCAAAAAATCACATTGATACATGTAGAATAGTCAAATCTTTTATTTTAGATTCACTGGAGAGTAGATTTAGGGACATTCCATGCCCTGGCCAACAGTCTCAGCTGAGGGACCCCACCATCCTCAACAATCTGCCTATACTCCTCAATGGCTCTTTTCATCCTGTCCTGCCTCCACTGATTAAGTTTCTTTCTCTTATCCTTTCCCTGTTTCTGCCTCTCTTTCGGCGTCTGACAATCTGTCCCTGTCTTTCTCACCTTTGCCATTGTGATCTAAAATACATTTCATTTAATTAATCAGATGCATAAAATAAAGTGGAATGGCTTTATTGGTTTTCTACTGCATTTTTAAATTCAGAGCTATTTTTCATTTTAAGTCAACTATACCTTTTACACATACATGACACACACATGACACACACACACACACACACACACACACACACACACACACACACACACACACACACACACACACACACACACACACACACACACACACACACACACACACACACAGACAGAGAGAGAGAGAGAGAGAGAGAGAGAGAGACACACACGTATGTAGGCATGCACACGCACACATACACACAAAAAAGAGCCTTCAAACTGCCCTCCAAGAATAAAAAAATCACATGACTGTAAAAATCTGCATTAACAGTATTGTAATATTGCATTACAAGACTAAAACCATGTAAATAACCATGTTTGTCCCACAAACCATGCCCCACCACACATTTTTTACTCATTGAAGTACTGTCCCACATTAGGCTGATCATGCTGTCCCGGATTTGGAAACCACATTTCCTAATGTGGGACACTAAGAAATTTGATAAAAATATCAAATATATTTTATACACACAAAGTTAGACAATTTTTTGATGGAAAAACATTTCATAAGCATATTAGGCTAAAAAGTAGCAGGATTGCATTGTTTAAAATGTATTTAACTCCTTAATATCAAACTTGTTAAAACTCTATGTCAATGGCCTTCGGATGGTCTTCACACAAGGTGCCTCCTGTTTGATGATTGCTCCACCCTCAAATATGATTGGACAATTGATAGGTCATGTGATTTTGATCACATGACACCACAGCTTTGTCTAACCCATAGTTTCACTGTCATTCATGTATTTATGGGGGACCTACAAACACTAGACCTTAGGTGTCCCACATTAGGCAGTGTCCCACATTAGGGCAATTCACCCTATGTGTGAAATCGGCGTCACGCCTGTATTCCCCATACACATAACAACACTCGTCTCATTCGTGGAGGTGGAAAAACAAGTTATTTGTGACATGCAAGATTTATTATATAAAGATTTAAATTATGCAAATGAAAGGGTACGAGTCTGCTGTTTTTGTCAATTTTAAGTACCTTTAAAAAAAAAAAAAATTTTTTAACCCAGCGCTGGGTAACCAAATAACCCATAAATGGTTGTTTTTAACCAATCATTTTTTATACTGTGGCGAATTCGTACGACCTGCATACCTTTTAATTCAATCTATTCACGCTCAACTGAGGGTTGGGCTCCCAGCTAATAGGGAATGTTCCCAGAACTTGGCGAAATGATGAACCCCCTCACATAGCCTACCTATGTACTGAGTACTGATGGTGAAAATTCGGCTTTGCATCACAGGAATAAATGACATTTGAAAATATGTATGTTTAGTATGTTTTGGTTATCTATTCCAAAAGAGTTCTGAAGATCACTGCAAAAAAAAAAAAAAAAAGACTGACACACAGAAACAACACATTTGTGACATGAACTTGATGGAAAGACATTAGCAAATGCAGATAGATTGCACATAGGCTACTATTACTAATCATAAGTGTTAGTACAGTTATATATCACTATAGTGTTAGTATAGTTGAGCAGACAGTACAAAACAAGACATTGAAACAGACAGTTCAATGTATACGGTAAGTTCATCACTGGGTCAATCATTCTAGGTCAACTTGACGTTTAAACCTGCAAACTTACAGCTTCCAGTGCAGATTTTCAACCACTAGACCACAATACTTACATTATATTATTAATACAATACCAACTGTATTGTACAGTGTGTCTCTTCTCAAGAGCATGGATGGAAATCTCCAATTAGCCATCTAACTTTGAATAGGAAGTGACTATATAAGGAATAGATACAAACTGCGTGTCTCCCACTAGATATTCACAGGAACAAATTCTTGTGTGACATCACATCTAGGTTATGACAAACACAGTCACAACAATTCAACAGAAAGCATGTGACATTATGTCATTATACAGGCAGATATACAGGCAACCTGTATATATGTACATATGCATGGGATGATAAAACGGACACAACATACTATGTTTGTAACAAATGACCCAAAAAGACCAAAGCATCACATTACATTGACATTCGAGGCAGCGTATATGCAACATAACAAATTTTCACAGACTCTCGTCTAAAAGTAATCACACATCACATGATCAGAACATTGCATGAGATATGTTGTCATCAACAGTGATTATGAGGACTGGCATCCAGTCACAAACACAGCCAATTAAGAGTCTAAGCATGTATCACATGTTCATTCGACTCAGGGTAGCATCCCCAAGCATGACATGATTGTCACCACAAAGAAGATAAGCATGTTTACGTCTTTGGTTATAATAGAAAGTTTTTTAAGATTTGTGTGTGTGATAATCTACATTTCCTTTCTTATGACTAAGCAGTCACAGGCGTATATAAAAGAAGGAAAGTTGACAGATTTGACATTGAAAACGTATCATACTCTGAAGAGTTTGCTCTAGCACTGAGAGTTACTGTGAGTACTGTGAATGTTCATCATGGAGCCAAAAACAGGTCGGTTAAATCTGTAATTCTTTTGTAAGAACTAGTTTACTTAGATGACAGTTTAAGCCTGACATTAACCAATGTACTTTTCTTTTTAGGACTTCTGATTTGGTGGATTTTAACGACGATCCTGGCGATGACAGATGGAGGGCATCCTCTCAATGTCAGGATGTGTCTATGCCGCATAAACCTCACCAAGTCAAGAATGGAAAATATATTGGGCGATTTTGTAAGTATCAATCTTTTCCTGTATTTAATGAAAAAATGAGATAGAAATGCTGATGAGTTTGCTTAAGAGATACTTTACATTAGAACACTGCATTTATGCCACACTTTACAGTGTCTGAATGTCATTGCATTGCGTACCAAGAAATGATGCTAAATTTTTGCTCAGTGACCTTTTACCAATTTTTACTGGATATGTATGAAGTTCTCACAGTGTCCTAGCAGAGATTGCAACTTGGGTTTCATATTTGCGAATCTAATGCAGTGACACTCATTTTAAGTCAACTTCAGTGTCCAAATGCTTTATGGTGCCACTGTTATGTTTTACACATGCATTTGTCTATTTTGGTATTATTCATCTACACTGAAAACAAATTGGTGTAGGATTTACTTTGAAACCATTTTCCCTCCGAAATTGCTAGTAGAAATTGAAATTTTGAAGTAGAAAGCTTGACATACTCCAATAATCTTTGTTTTATTTACAACTTCGAAAACTCATTTTTTATAGTATATTATGACTGTTGAATTACAACCATATGGATTTAGATACTCTGTAATACTTTTTAAAGTGATAAGACATTTTTATGTGATTAGTGATAACATATTTAAGTGATAAGACATTTATTCTTATGACACTTTACATTCCATCTACACTATGATGATGATAATGATGATGATGAACACCAACATACATGTAGCTGTCCGAAAGATTCTGACAGATTTCTTTCTGGAGTTCAGAATTATTTCTCTATCATTACATGACATTTCATTTCATAAGATGGGTAACATTTTACAATAAGGTTTCATTTGTTAACATTCGTTAATTAAAATAAATCTGTTCATTGTTCATGTTACTTCACAGTGCATTAACTAATGTTAACAAATACAACTTCTGATTTTAATAATGTATTAATTAATGTTCAAATTCACATTTATAAAGATTAATAAATGCTGTAAAAGTGCAGTTTATTATTAGTTCATGTTAACCAATGAAACCTTATTGTAAAGTGTTGCCATGGTTTAACAGGACATAGCAGAGTTTGTTAATGATAGTTCAAAGGCTTTTCTAATTTAAAACCATCTCTTTCTCTTTCTCTTCAGCGCTCAGAAAATGAAAAAAACGGAAATGACATTAGACTATGGCAAAACC
The DNA here is from genome assembly GCF_965113295.1 of Leuciscus leuciscus. Taxonomy (NCBI): domain Eukaryota; kingdom Metazoa; phylum Chordata; class Actinopteri; order Cypriniformes; family Leuciscidae; genus Leuciscus; species Leuciscus leuciscus. Next base: position 45,964,532 of record NC_138729.1, read on the forward strand.
CAATTTCAGAACTTGACTTGAAGAACTTGACCACTGAGGAGAAAAGGCACAGAGCTGAATGTGGACTTCACTACATGCAAGAGGCAGTTACGCAGATATGTAAACACCAAAGAAACCGATATCGTGCCGCGAATCCCAAACCTGCCGAAATCATCATTGACTTAAACCTTACCAATTACTGTGTTAAAGAAACAATAGGTCCATGCACAAACACAATGAAGCCTGTCTTCTCGCATATAAATACATTTGAAAGAAAACTGTGGGAACACACTGTTCTTAATAACTCTGTAGTCTTTCTGGATGAGTTGATGAGCTTCATCAAGCATATAGTGCCAAAAAGCAAAACAATTTATGAGTAGTCCATATTATTTGTAAACTGCACTTATTCATTTCTGAAAGATTGTTTCACTTTTACAGTATGCCTCAGTATTGTAGCATCTTTTTAAGATCCTGATATTAACAGAATTTCCAGTAATGTTCTCATGATAACTTTTCCAACCATATTTATTTATAATATTTCCTTGCACTTTTCAATATTTTGTATTTTAAGTAAAAAAAAAAAAAAAAAAATACATAAAAAAGTATTTAAATTATTGTTAATTCATCTTTATTGTTTTGCATTATAATTCAATACAATGAATTGTTATTTATAATATTTTTTTTTGTGCAATTTTCAGCATTTTTGTTGTTGTAACAAATATTGTCACTATTTAACATAAACTATTTGTTATTGTTACTTCATCTATATTGTTTTGCATCATAATTCAATACAATAAATTGTTATTTATTATAGTTTTTTGTGCACTTTTCAATATTTTGTATTTTTGAGGAAAAAATATTGTCACTCTATTTAACATGAAAAATTGTCTATGAATGTTACTTCATATATTGTCAATACAATAAACTTTTTGTTACAAATTTTCATAGCCATGTGTTAAATCCTCAGAATGTTAATTGCACAAGCGGGAAGCAGGTGGTCGACTCAATCTTATTGCTAAGTCTGCAATGCGATAATACTATAGTCTCAAGTGACCGTCATTAATCAAACTGTCATATGCGGCCATGAAAAACTTCAGCTTGTTAATTTTCTAATTTCAGTGCAGATGTGTTTTTTTTTTCTTTTGGAATAATCAGGATGATTAATTGTTTAATAGTAGGCATGTATCCCCAAATGATTTCTTTATTTTGGCCGTTGGCAATTTTTGAAAACTATATTTACTGAACAGTACACCAGTATTTGGAAGTAAATATCCACATTATTTTTAAGGTAAGAGCGGGTGCAGCCATTTGTAACGAATGTGTCAAGGCTTCTGGTCTTATTCGTTTCCAGTTATTTTACATGTACAAAAACTGTTTGTTATGCGGCTTTATATTGCAGATTTCATATTATTTCAATGTATTACCGTAATCATAAACACACTGGTTTGTAGCGCAAAATTATTTGACCACTAACAGCATTTTAATATTCTTCTGTTCGCACATTCATAGAAAGTAGCTCACTTCTGAGTCGCAAAATAAGACAGATATAGGGGAGACCGGGGATGGTTGTACCATTTGTGACATTTCTGTCTGTATCTTGGAGTTCTTTTAAGCCAGTGAATTCAAAATGTGATTAAAATGAGTTACAAGTATCAGCTATTAAATGACAGCTGTTATATTTGCAGCACAAACACAGTGGTTTAGTTTCAAACACGAGGAGTGAAATGTTACAATTCACTCCATAGTCCGGGTTAGCTGTAACATGCCCTGGGGTGAGATGTAACATTATGATATCCACCGGGGTGATATGTAAGCAATAAGGTAACATTATGAAATAAGGATTATGACAAAAATGTATTTTGAAAGCTTTTTATTCAACACATGTTACAACTAACCCAAAGTCTTGTAGCCATGAACTACAGCTCACCTTACAGCTAAAAGTCAAAACAACTTGCATGAAAAATATCTTCACAGAAACGCAATAAACAATTTAACTTGATGAGTTTAACTACAAAGCAGGAACTGCCATAATAAAAAGTAAAAATAAAGTTACCTTCTTACATCAAAATGAGTTTTTCTGCTCTAAAATCTGCTGTGTCTGCAACATTACTTTACTTTCTCACATGTGGAATAAGGACTAAACCGAGCATGTGTGAAGTGAATCAGGTGATTTGTATCTTGTTTCTGATTGGAGAAATTGAAAGTGTTAAAATTAACCCATGTTACAACCATCCCTGGTCTCCCTCAAATGATTTATTGACATTTTCTCACACATTGTGTTCTTGAAAAAAGTTAAAGAAAGTGCTTATTCTTGTTCTGAAAGAAATTCAGTAGACATCTAATCCTTTAATCTAAACGAAGTTAAGCATAAAGCAAAATTTGGCAGCATTCAGGGACCAGAAACTGATTTTGATGCAATGCAAGCCAAAATATATTAAATTTTTATGCTCATAAGATGTCACAACAAAGATCCCCCTCCACAAGTCATCTTTTAAAATTACGACTGAAACTTGACAAAGATACGTGAGCAATGGACCGTATTCTAGCCGTGAATTTATACTTCCACTTTCACAATGAGTTCAAATTGCTCAGATTAGACCTTGACAATCATCAGTTACAAAAGGGAGCGCAAATGACCTTAAGTAAATTTAAGGAAGAAGAAAGAAATGCTTGGAAAATGGAAATCCATGAATTACATGTTGAATTGCAGCATTTGTGGCATAATGTCAACTATCACTAAAAATGGTGCAGAAAAGTTGTAAAGTAATGTTTGATCTGTAAAGTAAATTGCGTGGTGGGACTGCTGTTTTAAATAGATTTATAACCAGTAGCCTACATCTGTGTTTGGATTTTCTCTATGTGAAACATCCTTCTTTGTATTCGTTTAATGGGTTTACATGGGGTGCGTCTCAATCAGCCCCCTAGTTCAATAGTTAGGGCACTGGTCAAAGAGTCGGACGATTTAAGGGCTGTCTCAATTGCAAAATCCTACCAGTGCACTGAAACGTTTGCTCTCTAAAAAGTCCCACAATGCACCCTGAAAACTAGGGAGCATCGAATGCTCACTATGGCTGAATCTGAAATCGCCCCCTAAAACCCTCAATCAATATTTCCTACGTTAGTCCACTGATACAGTTCACTTGAATGAGTGAATGAAAAGCAGTACATCGGCTTGATATCATACATCGGACTTTTTTTTTTTTTAAATACAAACCATTATTTAATTACATTTCAGCATAAACATACATTGCTAGACAGGAAATTAACATAATCTAGCAAACATTTTATAATTTATTTTATGGCTGAAATGTTGCATGTATATGTAACAAGCAAAGCATTTATCATAATGTGCTTTAAATAACATAAAAACAATACTGTCAGAAAGATAGCAGTTCTGCTGTTGTTCTTAAATACCAGTAGTGATGTTGTACAATGAGGATGTCGTCATGTCGGCGGAAATAGAGTCATCAGTGTCCCAATCACATTTACTTTATTAAAGTAACATAGTAGTTCACATGCAGGTCGTACACATAAATCTGAGCTCACACGGACCCTGGGTGTGAGGGGTGCTGTTGAATCATCTGAGGTGCTTTCACTGTTTCCATGAGTGTTTTAACATGAAGCAGCAACACAATGACTCTTTCTGGAATCCCACTCAAAGATAAAATTAGCCAGGCTACCCATATGTGGCCTAATCTTAGCAGAAAAAAGAAATGGGCGGACTCTCTGATGAGGTTCATCACTGTTGAGGTAAAAATAGATACTACGCACATATGCAGTGTAAAGTCTGTATTAAGTCTTTATGATTGTGCAGTCAAGATTATAGTTCATTTTGGCCCATCGGGACCCCTGAGAAGACCTCCAAGAAATCTCCTTCATTATTCGAAGTTGGTTCGCTGGCAAACAATTCGAAAACATATTCATATTGGCAGAAGTTCTGGTGGACTCTCGCCGTAGCAGTATTTCGCCTGCGGGTTCCTGTAGGTGTTTTCATGTTGGACGCTCTGAAACAAGACAACAGCGGGGTATTTACATGTATTCTGGTCTGGAACGACACAAACAAGCTTGAAGCCGCAATAAACCGTCATAGAGAGTGTGTGACGCTCACCAGTGAGGAAGTACGACACTTGGCAAGACACAACTCAAAATGATCTTCCACTGCAGTGAAGAGGTTCTGGAACCCTTCTGCGGCTCGGTTTAGAAAACGCTCCAAAAGAGGTTGCTGATGGGAAGAGAGCAGGAGACAGAGAGAGTTTTTGTCAAAGGGGAGTTTCCAACGAGAGTGGCCTGATTTTCGGATTCCGGTTAGGTGACGCACATCTAGTGATCATGAACTTAAAATTGTTTTTAGATCTTACATGTTTTTCCCGGATAGTGTCATCAACATATCAATGCAACATTCATTTATAGCAGCAGAGTTGTCCACCATACATTTTTACAGACTGATTACAGATTTTCAGATGCAACCAATGATTTACATATATATATATATATATATATATATAGCATTATGCAATGTATATATTTTTTCTAGTAATTGCGTAATAATGCAATCATAATGAGCAAAAATGAGCAACTTCAGAACATGTTGCAACGCATTTCTGCTGTTGTGCTCACTAAACGGAAAATACAAACCACAGTGTGTCTCAATCATTTTTGAAGTGGCATTTTACAGTAAGACTGGATACTGTATGACACTGCAAGTGACCTAGTGGCGTGTGCTGTTTGCCACAAGTGTAAGATAGGAAAAAAAAAATAGTACCACTTTCAGTGTGTATATATACACACACACACACACACACACCACACACATTCTTCTTGTACATCTATCTTTATGAGGACATCCATTGACACAATGCAATCTCTAGCCGCTTACGCTAACCTTACCCATCACAACTAAGTGCCTTACCCGAACCCTTACCCTAAACCTACCCTTAACCTAATTATAACCTTAACCCTAAAACCAAGTCTTGACCCTCAAACAGGCCTTTAAAGGGGTCTCAGAAACTGAGGACCGGCCAAAATGTCCTCACTTTACTCTCTTTGTACTCACTCCAATGGTTTAAAACTCAAACTGGTCCTCTTTTAGTATCACTTTCAGTGTGTATATATATACACACACACACACACTGAAATAAGTTATAAATAATAATTATAAATAAATACAAATAACGTCAGTCAATTTAAATATATAATAAATCAATAAAATAATATATAAATAATACTAATATATCATATACACTAATCACATATTCGATATGTGATGAGAAAAGCCCCCTAAGATAACCCAAGTACATTATATTACTGTGGCAGATGAAAGCATTTAATAGACATACAAAAAAATTCCTTATTATTACAAAATGAATGTACACTTTCTCACTCGACATAAAGTTCATTTTGGACCCTGATTACAACCATTCTAGTAAAAAGATTTTCATCCATTACTTGACTGTTTAAAAGTAATTCAGACACTATGAATAGTAATAAAATGAAGATTTGTTGTTTGAAGTACCTTATCAGGCTGGAGGCAGCAGGAAACGCAGAACTCATAGATGCTACAGCATCCATTGGCCAGACAGCTTTTACAGACATACTGGCTTGAGCTGGGAGCATTAACATTGCAACATCCATTCACCAGCAAATCCTTCCTCTCACACACATAACCTGAAGAGAAAGAAATAGAAGTCTGTGTTAAACGGAACATTGGTCATACATGTGAATATAAGTCCAGAGACGTGTTAACAGTTTGAAAAAAGGAGACATAAAACATCAGTTCGAGTTTATTTTATCCCTTAGGAAATTGGTTTTGCACAGGTGCTGCACATCACAAAAAACACTCACATAGCAAACACTCACATAATAAACACTCATGATTACAGATTATTTAACATTAGAATAGCAGTTGGTATGAATGAGTTCTTAAACCTCCTTGTTCTCCCTCCCATTACTCTATATCTACGTCCTGATGGAAGAATAACAAACTCTTTGTGTAATGGGTGTGTTGGGCAATTGATTATCGCAAAGGCTTTTTTGACAACATGTCCTTTAAAAATGTCCTGGGGCAGTATCTGCTGAGCTCCAATCACTTTCGAAGCAGTCTTTATCAGTTTGGTTATTCTGTTTCTGTTGGACAGGCTAATACAATGAAACCATACAATGTCACAATAAGAAATTACGGATTCAATAAAACTCCGATAAAACAGTGTCATTAACACTGAGCATACTTTAAAAGAGTTCATTTTTCTTAGGAAAAACATACGCTGCTGAACCTTTTTACAAATGGCATCTGTGTTAGCATTAAAATTTAATTTATTATCAATAACTGTACCCAGATAACGATATTCATCCACAAACTCAATATCTCTTCCATTTATGACAGTAGGAGAAACTGAAATGGCAGATTTTCCAAAATCTATGATCATGTCTTTGGTCTTTGATATATTTAGACTTAGGTTACATTTTGCACACCAGGAGACAAAGTCCTCCACCACTGGGCCATGGGATGTCTCCTCATTTACAAGAAGACTCACAATCACAGTATCATCCGCGAACTTTAACATATACCTATTGTCAAATGTGCTCCTACAATCATTAGTATATAAAATAAAAAGAAGAGGGGAAAGAACACACCCTTGAGGCGAGCCAATAGAAGAACATAATTTGGAAGAAAGCAGATTATTGACTCTCACACACTGGGTTCTATTTGATAAAAAATTCACGATCCATCCTACTAGATTAAGATCAAGGTTAAATAATCGAACTAATTTTTCGGCTAATACATGTGGCTTGATTGTGTTGAATGCAGATGAGAAATCAATGAAAGCTAGCCGTGCCCTTGTTTTTGGGGTCTCCAGATGTTGGGCTACTAAATGTACAAGAGTGGTTATGGCATCCTCAACCCCCCTCCCTGCTCTGTACGCAAACTGGAGAGGATCTAAATTATCTTCTACATACTTCAATATCTCCATTCTCACAATTTTTTCAAATGTTTTCATCACTAATGAAGTGAGGGCTACCGGTCTAAAATCATTTAAAACCTTCGGACTCCTACATTTCGCCACAGGAACAACTATGGCATGTTTCCAGATTTGTGGTACAATTTGAGTTCTAACTGACATGTTAAAAATCTCTGTGAATATGCCACTTAGCTGTGAACTACATGCTCTCAACACCTTACCACTAATATTATCTGGCCCAGGGCTTTTATTTACTTTTATCCTTTTAAAAAACCTAGCCACCGTAACAGCATCGATACTAAATACAGTAGGCCTATTGCTTTGCCCAGAGTCATACTTCACATTATCGTCATCCACATCAAATCTTAGATAAAATTTGTTAAGTTCATTCGCTAAACACGCATTAGATGTATACCCATTTAAGGATATCGTAGTTCTACTTCCCTGTATGCCTGTCATTAGTTTCATTCCATCCCACACCGCCCTTTGATCAGCATTTAAATATTTTTGTTCAATTTTTTCTTTATAATTAAGTTTTGCCTTTGCAATAGCAGCTCTTACTTCCTTCCTAATGACAGAATAAGCAACTTTATCACCACTTTTAAAAACAACACTTTTCTTCTTAAGAAGATTTTTCAGTTCATTATTAAACCAAGGCTTATTATTTGAATGCCTGGTGATAACCTTTGTATCAATCACATTATCGACACAGAATGAGATATAACTAACCACCACATCAGTCAACTCATTAATATTGTCAGATGGTGCATAAAAAACAGACCAGTCCGTGCACTCAAAACATCCTTGTAGGGCCAATATACCATCCTCATTCCATACCTGGACTGTCCGTGATTCTGTGCCTCTCCTTCGCAGCACAGTCTTATATGTTGGAAACAGGTGCACCACACTGTGGTCAGAGGAGCCCAGAGGGGACTCAGCAACGGATCTGTACGCTCCTCGTATGGATCCATAACATAAGTCAAGAGTCTTATTTCCTCGAGTGTGACAAGTGATATACTGATGAAAATGGCTAAATGTTTTGCTGCAATTACTGCGGTTAAAATCACCCATTACAAGACATGGGGCATCAGGTGAGATGGACTGAAGTCTTTGCAACACAGAGAACAATACATCATTTGCGTTTTTAAAGTTAGCCTTAGGGTGAATATACACAACCGACAAAAACACTTGAGGAAATTCCCTTGGCAAATAATATGGTCTCACCGAAATTGTCAATAGCTCAATGTCCGGTAGGCAAATTTTCTCCCGAACAGTCACATTATTACACCATCTTGGGTTAATATAAAAGCATACTCCACCTCCCTGCCGCTTCCCCGTCGTACATGGGTCACGATCAAGACGTATTGGTACCCCGAATCCATCAATATCGGTCGTAGGATCCATGTCTGCGGCAGTCAGCCACGTCTCGGTGAAGGCTAAAACACACGCATTTCTGAACTCCCGTGTGTGAAATACTCGTGCTTGCAGTTCATCCACCTTGTTTTTCAGTGATTGAACATTTGCCAGGACTATTGAAGGTAGAGGCAGACGTCTCTTCCTTGTTAGGATTCTCACGCGCTGTCGCACGCCACCTTTTTTGCCTCTTTTACGTGTTTTTCTTCTGGTCCTGCCATCTTCTCCAGGACTAAAAAGCTGGCAATCGTTGTAAGCCATAATGTCCTTAAACAGGGGGGAATTTGCAGGTTGCCTCGACATCAAGCTGCCTGTGTTTAGTTCAAGGAGAAGATCTCGGGTGTATTGAATCCGGTTCGGAAATGTTCCAGCAGCAGAGTGAAATAAAAGTATTAAAACCAGCAATGATATCCCCATCTTCCTTAAAGACATCACGGAACAATATTAAATTGTATTAAAAATAAAAAGTAAAAGAGCTACAAACAAACCAAGAGAACTACTCCAACACTCATGAACACAATTACACTCAACTGCAAACACCTGTTGCGAGTCGCCACGTGTGCAGCGCCAACGCTGATGCGTCTGACATGTTGTGGTTAGTGGATGTGAGTGTCATTATAAAGCCTGCATCAATTCACATTCTCCCCTCTCTGTCCCAATACTTTACAGTCACGCTCCTCATCTATTTTTAAATGCAATCCCATAAAAAGACAAAATACTCTCCAAAAGCAATAATAATCCAGTTAGAATTGCTACGACCCTGTATTTCCCCCAACTAATATTGTAAAAGTGCCACTCGGAAGTTCTACCTATTAACAAATGCAATGATGCGATCACCTTATAAAACTGTAGTCCAAAATCAGGTGAATCTCACAACTAAAGAACATGTCCAAGTCATACCTCAACACAAAACCAAACGAAAAACTCGTTTTCTTTGTACCATTAAGATTTTAGAATTTTGACACAATTTTCATGACAATTAACCACATTTTCATTACCGCAGAATGGACAAATTCTATATTTGAAGAGTTCAGAAGCAAAAGCCTCTAAGTGCCATCTGAAATTTTCTTCTAGAATGACCATTTTTATCAAGCTTGTATATTTAAGTTCAGTAATTTTACTTAAATGACAATTAATAGGTAATCTTCATTGCCATTTAAGTGAAATTATTGAATTTAAATATACGAGCTTGATAAAAATGGTCATTCTATAAGAAAATTTCAGATGGCATTTAGAGGCTTTTGCATCTGAACCCTTCATTTATTTATGTATTAAATACTGTACTATCTTAACACCGATTTAAAAAAATTATGAGAAAAACTGCATTTTACAGATTGCAGATTTCAATAAGGCTGACTTTAAATATTAATAATGGGAAAAATCCCAGATTACAGTAAGTATTAAAGTAATGACAATCTATTAAGAATCCCTATTAAAAACCCTCAAAGCAGCATTGGGTTGATGAGAACTGAGGCAAAATGTGCATAAAAAAACAACAACATCATTTTCTTTACATGTTCTTGTTTTTGATTGTGGGGGTGAAATATGACTCGGACGTTGCTTCTTGAGATTCACCCCAATATTTAACAATTCGGTCTGAATAATCCTAGCTGTCAACATATGTATTTCAATACCTCCATGCACCCTGCTCGCACAGACAGGGTTGTAGACAGTCACCGAGCGCCACAAACAAACAGCAGCCGCCTTTTACACTTCCTCCTGCACCAAAACAACGAGCTTATGCTGCGTTCACGCCATGTTGTAAATGTTAATTGGCAACCTGTGGCGTTCTACCCGGAGCTGTTCACGTCCTCAGCCTCGGATTATGCGTTTCTAGGTCAACTCTATCAGCGCTGAAATTAACTGCAATAGTCAGGTGGTACAACTAGAGCTCTGCAAGTTGTTTACGTTCAATATTATTGTAATGTTATGTTCTTTGAGACATGAGGTAATTTAATGACGTGTGTGTGTTCATGTGTTTTGAAGGAGGCATGGCTTTGGACTGAAGGGAGGGTGGGATCTCATGCTTTCAAAGCTAGCTTGCTATTGCTCGCCTCTGCGAAATTGCCTACCCTACCTTTAATGCATAACGCCTTTGTTGTGAATAGTTGGCCAAGGTGGTGAGGGGGTGATCACTTACCCAGTTCATCAGTGAGAAGGCTCTTTCCCTGAATTGAGTTTCTGCACTGTGAGATCTGCCTGCTGCTGTTGCCCAGGATGAACTTGACCTTCCACTGGATGGGGTGATCTGAGTCCCTCGCCTCCAGGAGGGTCCGGTCCCGGATGGTTCGCTCCTCCTGTACACATCACATGTCACACACAGAAAGAACATCATTCCTTTTCCAATACATGGTTCGTCTCCTCTCAGGTGTTGAGATAAGCAAGGGCCTATTGCTAGTCAAGCTAGCTAAAAGACCCCCTGTAGTGAAAAATCAAGTTTTAAAAGTTGTTAATATGCTTTAAGACAAACCATGTGCAAATTCACCATTGCTAAATATTTTCTCCTTACAACTGCAGTGTACCAAAGACGGTCTCAAAAATGTGGTTTCCTATCATCACAAACATGTAACCAATCCAATCCATATATATATAAATACACACTGCGTGCAGAATTATTAGGCACGTTGATTTTCTGATCATATTTTTTTCCAGGCACAATTTACCAATTACAAACCACATTAATCTTAATAACTACTATTCATTTTCTATTTAATCATTTATAAGTGATATATAATTGTTCTTGAAGGCTGGAAATGAAAAACACCTTATATTCAGGTGTGCATAATTATTAGGCACGTTTTCCTTTACAGATAAAATAAGCCAAAAAAGAGATTTAACTCAGACTGAAAAGTCAAACATGATTAAATGCCCATGAGAGGAATGCAATACTAATGCAATTCTAGAAATTTCCGTTAAGGCATGACCATTGGACAGTGAAATGCTCATTGGGTCAGACCGTCAGACAAATACAGGTGGAGAAGAAAAGACACATGTTAATTGCAAAATAATTAAGAAGAATAATTAAGTGTGAAACCATCAGGAACCCTTTAGTCTCCAGCACCAGTTTCCAGAACTGCAACCTACCTGGAGTCTCCAGAAGTGCAAGGTGTCAGGATCTCAGAGACTAAGGTTAGGTACAGAATCCTAAAAAATGACCCTGGCTTAATAAGAATCACAAGCTGAAGTGTAGTAAAATACATGAAGACTGATTTTTTTATAGGCTTTATAGACAGACAGATTGAGAGTGACTCTTGAAGGACCAGCACCACATCCTGTTTGAAGAATTCATCTACCAGAATCTGGCGGTAAGTTTAAGGAGAATATTTTTAGTCCATCTCCTACCCTGAAGTCCGTTTTGCAGGGATGGACTACAAATTATTTATTTGACAGCAATATATAGGTTTTTGATCACACACACACACAAACACAAAAAAGAATCGACTTTTGGTATCGGACATGCTATCTATCTTGGTTCCTCCCTAGTGGGGACACAGCAACACAGCAGCATCAACGACCCCACTACACTACATACCTGTTTGAGGGTGCTGGTGAGAAAGTAGATGAGCGACAATCCGAACACGACACCCAGGACCCAACGCTTGCGCAAGAGCCGGCGGAACACCATGGAGGCGTTCTTCTGGATGTGCACCAGGTCCAGGTAGATGTGATGGAGCTAAATAAACAGCACCAGTGATCTCAGACAGAGAGATCCAGCTGATTCAATCTAACACATCTAACGCATCTCTGGCATCAAATACACTCACTGTCACTCTCAGCGATCGCGTGAAGAATATATTATATGACACAGGCCGCCAGTAGAGATCGATTGCCGTCGTTAGTTGGACAAACAGTGAGTTTGTAGACATTTAACCCATTTTATGCATGAAATGTTCTGGATGGAGACTTATAACGTTACATTGATATATCTCATTCTGAGAGATGTAACGTTAGCTGCAAAATCACAAACAAAACCAGATTGTTGTCAACCCGATTGAAACGTGCGCGGCTTTAATCTAATAATCTAATCTAATATGCACGATCACAGGATTGTGATGAGATTATTTGTTTAGATCGTAAATTGTTTAAATACTTATAGTTGCAGAAATCAGGCTGTACAACAACAGCTCTCTCCGTGCGGAAATGCGGGGCAACGCGGCGTCGTGATTGGATGCCCACCGTGTGTACTTCCGGAAACAAAGCGTTTCACATCCGCTCTGCAGTCTGCATCACTGACTGATGTTTGCACATTTTTAGGGTTTATGTTTAAAAAAATCACGCAAAACAGCGGTTAAAGATTCATTTGTGCGTTTCTGTTGCAAGCTACGATGAAGGTAAGATCATTCTGCTCGTTTCTAAGACATTAGATGGCCGTTTAAACCGAAAAAAAGCAGTGTTCATTACTGACAGGCTCATGTTCATTCATGGCTTGTTCCAAAGTGTAGAAATATTAGTTCGCCCTAAAATACTATAGTTACTATAGATATTACTACACAACTGTCTTAAAAAATTAACTACACAGAAAATGTAATCTCTATCTATCTATCTATCTGTCTGTCTGTCTGTCTGTCTGTCTGTCTCAAATGTTTATCATAGTGTCTGTCTGTCTGTCTGTCTGTCTGTCTGTCTGTCACAAATGCTTACCATAGTATCTATCTATCTATCTATCTATCTATCTATCTATCTATCTATCTATCTATCTATCTATCTATCTGTCTGTCTGTCTGTCTGTCTATCTTTTACAATAAATGAGATCTATCTATCTATCTATCTATCGTCTGTCTGTCTGTCTGTCTGTCTATCTGTCTATCTTTTACAATAAATGAGATCTATCTATCTACATACATCTGTTCATATATACACACACATTCATGTAATGTAATTCATGAAATGGTTTATCTTTCCTTCACCCAATAATGACATTTCTGTCATCGTTTACTCACCCTTGTATTTTGCGAAATGCATATGACTCTCTTTGTTCTGTGGAACATAATAGGAGTTAGCCTATTCATAGTTATATGTTTAAGCTGCATTTCATAAAATAAAAGTGAAAGGTGACTTTTGCTGTCATTTTCAGCGAATAATGAAATTTCAGCCTGTTCCTCGCATAAAGATACATCGCTTATAGTGCGATGTAGGAATATAGTGCAAAACCTGCTATTTTTTTCTTACAATGTCATTCATGGAGTTTTTTTTATTTTTTATAATGGAAGAAAGCGGCTCATTATTATCTGTTAAACTTTTCCATTTTAGAGAAGTTTCCACAGTGTGTTCCACAGAAGAAATTAAGTCCTCTCTGAACCGTCTCTTATATACAGGTATAATCGAAATTATTCAAACTCCATTGCAAAATCATGTTTATTAGCAAAATGTACAGACTTTCCGCTGTTTGCAATAAACAAATCAAACAAAAGTAATTGAAATAGCTCAACACAACTAATGTTTCAAGTGGTTTCCCCAAATTCAACTGAAAATGCAACTTTGAATGACTTCTGCAGTCTCAAAATTATTCAGCCCCTTCATGGCAAGCATCTTTGGTGCTTTTATGCAAACCTGATTTGCAATGAGGGTTGAATAATTTCGATTACAACTGTATATCACAACATTTCCTATTCTATAGTGTGTATACTGTTCATGCTCTTATGTGTCACAATATCATGTTATGTTCTGAATTTTTCTATACAATGTCATTTTGCACAATTTTATTTGAATTGTTTTATGTAAATTTGTATTAAACCGTAACTTTGTGTTTCTTTTACAAACGTACTTCCTGTTTCACCCTAGTTTTGGAGCTCCTGGTGATAAAGCGGGTGCCATGCAGAGACGCCACAGCAGCAACACCGAGGGCATGCCACCAGAAAGGTTGGGTTTTACTCATATACTCTAAATATCTTTACAGTTTTAAGTCTAATTTTAAAACATCATTTTATCAGGATACCAGCATTTGCATTTGATGTTGGTTGTCCCTTCAGGGTTTCTAGCCTGAACCATCCTTAGTCAACAAGCTTTGCCTGTTAAGTCTATGTAACTTGACAAGTAAGTTCAGGTATAGTTACTGAATTAAATCACTGAGCATTCATTTGACAGCTGTTGTTAACTGCATTAATTAACGCTATAAAGCACATTTCTAAGGCCTCTAAATAACATTATCAAAACTTTGCTGAAAAACCTGTTATATACAATCTTCTCTGTCATCTGATTGATAGTGATAGTCTAGTTTTAGCAAGGAAATGTCTGTTTAGAAGTATAATTGTAAATATGTCCACCTTGAGGTCTTGGTTCACATGTCTTTATGCTGTGAATTTAGGAATAGCTTTAATGTTGTTAGTAATATTTGAAGATGAACACATGATGGACTGAAGCATCTTAGGGTTACTTGATTATCCATACCTTGTTTTTGTCTAGGAAATAATTTTTTCTAAGAATTTAAAAATGATCTTACTAAGATATATTATTGGCGGATATAGAGTGACAACTGATATTTATGTAAGAAGTCGGCTATACTGTTATAAAAATCTTATTTATTTTCATGAGAAGCTATCAGATTTTCATCTTACTGTTTGGCCGTATAAATATCAGCAACCGTACCAAATTATAAATTCTGCCGCGATTGGGCCTCTGAATTAACTTTAGTTTTTTTTAATTCATGTATATTCTCCTATATCATACTCCATAAGCCATAAAAGCCAGATGTATCAAATATGTATCAAATATTTTGTCTAAAGGTTCAATGAACTGTTCCACTTAATTTTTTATTTGATTTTGTATTATTTCATATGTCAAGCTTTACAGAGTTAAAATAAACTAACAATAAACAACACTTTTACAACATTTATTATTCTCAGTTTATGTCAATTTCAACAATAATACAAATTTAAAATTGTTGTATAAAAAGTTGTATCTGTTAACATCAGTTGATTAATTCACTGTAAACACAAATAAATAATTAACATTTTATTACCGAAGATTAATAAATGCTGTAAAATACATTGCTCATTGTTAGTTTATGTTAGCTAATGCTTTATTTAACAAATATATATTAATATTTACATTTACATGCGATATAATTATCTATTACAATAACACTTTCATGTAATCACTTTTTGTAGTTGTATTGAAGCCCAATGTTCAAATAAACAAACAAACTCTGCTACTGATTCAGTCGAATCTGTGCATTAGGCCTTGCAGTGCAAATGCAGACTGCTTTCTTGTCTTGCTTCAGGAACAGGAGTCAAACTCTCGGTTCAGAGAGTAGTCTTGATGAAGGAGGAGTGTTTGACTGTCTGAAGCCAGACTCTCCTACATCGCCCCAGCAGCTTTTCTCTGGTCTGGTGGGCGTCTCTGCAGGGAACGTGTCCTCAGCTCCCTTCCAGTCTGCGGGAATGGTTCTGGGTTCTCCACCGGACGTCTTCATTCAGATGGCGTCCTCGTCAAGGGACGAAAGCTCTCACCGGACGGAGAGCCCACCCTATCTTCCTCGCCCTCCTCCGCACCATCATCATCATCACCACCATCTTCATCATCACTCCGGCCAGCACCGCTCTTCTCTCCTGCATGCGGCCACCTCTGCTGAGAGGCACGGGAGCAGAGATGATGGAGGTGAGAGAAGGACCACATGATCCATTGAACCAAACTGAATCAACACTGAACTGATTTCAACTGAATAATAATGAGTGTTTACTATTGTGTTTTTAGAGCTGCTTTACAGCAGAATTGAAGTTTTTTGCAACACTGAATAATTTTTTTCCCTATTTATCATTGTAAAGCTGCTTTGAAACAATCTGTATTGTATAAAGCACTATATAAATAACGGTGACTTGTCATTAACAATTTATAGCGTACATAAACTACCATTTTATTATTAGAATTTAAAATAACTGTTTTATATTTTAAAAGAAACTTTCAGCATCATTACTCCAGCTGTCAGCATCACATGAACTTTTAGAAATCATTCTAATATCCTGATTTGCTGCTCAAGAAGCATTTCTTATTATTATCAAAGTTGAAAACAGTTGTGCTGCTTAATATTTTTGTGAAAACCATGACTTTTCACTTATTTGACATTATGAATGTCAATTTAAAAGGATAGTTCACCCAAAAATAAAAATTCTGTCATCATTTACTCCCCCTCAAATTGTTCCAAACCTGTATAAATGTCTTTGTTCAGCTGAACACAAAGGAAGGTATTTTTAAAGAATGTTGGTAACCAAACAGATCTTGGGCCCCATTGACTACCATAGTAGGAAAAAAAAAAAGACTATGGTAGTCAATGGGTTTCAAACATTCTCCCAAATATCATTATCATCCCAAGACCTTCATACAGGTTTGTGGAACAACTTGAGTGGGAGTAAATGATGATAGTATTTTTATTTTTAGTTGAACTATCCGTTTAAGGAATCCTTCACTGAATACAATTATTAATTTCTTACAACAAATTACTGACGTCAAAACTTCTCACATGCCTGCCTGTTCGCAGGTGACGATGCCTCTACACCTTCTCCTGCTCTCTCTGAGCTCAAGGCCGTGGTCACGTGGCTTCAGAGAGGATTCCCTTTTATTCTCATTCTCCTCGCTAAAGTCTGCTTTCAGCACAAGCTCGGTAGGTTCAGTATACTATGAGCTGCCTTTGCTGTTGAATGCACGAGTCACAATCACAGCTGTTATCACTGAGATTGTGATATACAACTGATCACTGATGTGTTGTTGGACCAGAGATAATTAATATATAATATAAAATGTAATAACTACTATGCATTGTTTTTCAGAAGACATGTAAAATGCAAGTTGAAACATGATTCTCTTTGTATTTCTCAGGAATTGCTATTTGCATTGGAATGATCAGCACATTTGCCTTTGCTAACTCAACGCTGAAGCATCAGGTGGCATTACGGGTGAGATATGTTTGATTAAATTACTAGTTAAATTACTGGCTGTTCTGATTTCTGCATTTGCTCATAATATACACTATAAGACATTTGCATTTGCCCTTTTAATGTTTTTGTGTGATGACCACAAACTTTTGAACAGTAGTGTGTACAGTCACTACAGTGTTAAGTCACAGTATTGAGTCACTACAGTGGGGTTTTCCTTGTAAGTCGCATTGGATGAAAGTTTCTACTAAATAACTGCTTTCATAAAGGTCCTGTGTGTGATTATAATTTTTTTGTAAAATGTTCTTATTATATCCAGTGTAATGTGCAACTAGCTCTCTGATGAGTGTAAACACGATGAACTTGTGCTCTCAACGTTACTCCTTTTTTAATTAGTTCCTAGCCAGAATGACACTGCTGTATTAATTCATATATGACCAGTTGTTCTGCAACTACGTGTCATTGTGATGGGATGTATTTTATTTCAGGAGGAGAGATCTGTGTTTACCACTCTCTGGATTATGATCTTTCTCGCTGGCAACATTGTGTATGTGTACTACACCTTCAGTGTTGAGGAACTTCACAACAGGTACAGTCCAGAGTCACTATTGTAACTGATTATGTGTATCAAACATTCATCTATTTTTATGTTAATCCTGCATGTTCCAAGAATGTTATGTTTTTTTTATTTATACGTTTGAAAAATTTCATTTACTTCATGTTGTCATTTTGCAGCGTGATCTCTCATTTTATGTTTGTGTATATCAGCATTTGTGAGTATTTAGCTTTCCATCATTTTTCATCTTTTAAATTAAAGCATTCACTGTTTTCATTTTTAGTAGTTTGTTTGTTATTATTTCTTATTTACTACCATTTAAAAGTTTGGGGTCGCTAAGACTTCATTTGTTGGATCAAAAATACAGTAAAAACAGTAATATTGTGAAATCATCATTACTTTAATATTCTAATATGATGATTTGCTGCTCAAGAAACATTTCTTATTATTATCATTGTTGAAAACATGTTGTTTTCCTTAATATTTTTGTGGAAACCTTGATGCATTTTTTTTCAGGATGCTGTGATGAGTAGAAAGTTTATTAAAAGAGCAGCGTTTATTTGAAATATAAATCTGTTGTAACATTATAAATGTATTTATTTTTGATTAATTTAATGTTTTCTTGCTGAATAAATGTATTAATTTCCCACTGACCCCACATTTTTGAATGGTAGTATATCCTAAATAAATATTCAAAATGTATATTATAAAATCACATTATTTGTAGTTAAATTATATTTTTTATAAATTACAATATTAAGAAACATTTAAAAAAAATTATGTGTTTTTTTTCTCCCCAGCCTTATTTTTGCTAAGCCAAACATCAACAGTTTTGATTTCTTTGACCTGATCTGGGCTGTTGGAATAACAGATTTTGTGCTGAAATATTTCACCATCGAGCTCAAATGCCTCATACTGTTCCTCCCTAAAATGATCCTCGCATTCAAGTCCAGGGTAAGATGACAATTTACCATGTTTCACGTTACTCTTCTTCAATGTACTGTACCAAGTCGAATACTACAGTCCTACAGTATAAATGTCATCAGAATATTGGTCAATCGATATGTAATTTTTACTAACTGATGCCCATACTGGTATTTATAAAGCAGAATGGCATATAGTGTGTATATATATATATATATATATATATGAATATATGAATCTTTTCACAATAGTCTGGTGCACACTGTAATGCACACTGCACACTGTAAACCACACTGTATGGTTAAACCACAATGCACACTGTAAACCCGAACAGTGAAATTAACCAAATGAAATTAGTTTATTTCACTCAAATATTACTGAAAGTTCATTGAACTCAATAACTGATTTTAATAAGCTGAACTTAAACTGAATGAGTACAGCAGAGTTCTAGTTCCAAGCATGCTTTGCATCAGACTGCTTAAGGTGAGTAAATGTTGAAATGAAGTGTTATTTTTTTTGTGTGATGATGAATATAGGGAGAGATGTGTTAGTGTTGTGAAGGGGTTTCTGTTATGTTGCAGTGTTGCAGGGGTTACCATTATGGTGAAGAGTAGATCCTGTAGTTAGGTCAAGGGTAGACTGCAAAAATATAGCTGCATCTGAAATGGTATACCGTCATTTGAATTTAAAATTACTTTGTTAAAACAAAATTACTTTGTTTAACAATCGTTAAAAAAAGTTATATATATATATAAAATGCGTGTTGTATGAATTAAATTTGGATGTACTACATCATGTTTCTACTGTAACGTGACCTACCAGTGTCAGTTGCGTCGCTTCACTTCTATTTCGGACCCAGTGTATGTATATGGGATGTTAAGCACATGCAGGTGATGGTCTCTTTGTTATATCATCACATGCAAGTGTGCTATTTCTAGCTAGCAGCTAATTATAAATGATTTGAGTGAACATGATGTTTATGCAATCAAATTGTATGACTTTAGCTTAGTCAATATTTTAATTAATTTGCAGTTAACATGTTTGTGTAGTACAAAATAATTGTTTAAAAATCTACTTAATCTCAGAGTTTGTTCAATTAAAAAATTGAGGCAAATGATTGCCTACTTTTTTTTTTTTTTTAGCTCTGCCAACTTATTAGGTTTTACAGTGTTGAAATGATTTGTTGAGTATGTACAAACTACTGCAAAAAGCAAACCTTGTTTAATGAATGTTTGATTCTTCTACATCCTAGAAAACGCAGTTTAAATTGGATATCTGAAGTCTTCATGTTTTAGAGTTTTAGCATGATGTAACTGGATAAATGGATAATAATTTTTTTTTCTTTTAAATAGAGATCACGATTCTCCCACGATTCTGAACAGACAACTAAACAAAATAACATGTAATTTACTAGAAGTCCTGACACAATGTTAATTAATGCAGTCTATATAAAATGTTTAATTTGAAAAAATTATACAATCGTTATTTAGAAGCGCCAAGTTACTTTCAAAAGGATTTGCTCTATTTTGTTCACTCCCATAGACATCAGTGTTTATATCCAAGATATAAAATTTTATCCCAGTTCTTCTGTGAAAATTTAAATATTTGTTACACCGAAATAACGATGCTGTGTGGTTATAAAGACTGTTTGTGAAGCTGTTTCATCCTGCTTTCTCTAGGTCATCAGCAGCAGCACCCATGCAGATTTGTATGTTCCCGTGTGATTTTAACGGTTAACCGTGCAGCTCTAGCAGGATGAGATTATGGTCAGGGAGGATATCCACGGTAGCTCCATTCAGATCCAAAGTACCAGTTCAAACTGGGTGCAACTGGCAAGTTAAGGTGAAAAAAACAAAATAGTATGCCGTGCCACCCTGCCTGTGTGGTTGGCTGCTATGAAGGCAGTGTGTGAGCTCATTGGCCCACTGGGGCTGGGATGAGGTCATCTCTCTGAGGAACACTCATGTACACAGACACGCACATACGCTGTTACACAATCACCCATTCATTGGAGTGACAGTGTGAGTCTATTACAGCAAGAACCGCTCTGTAAACACATCACACTCTCTATAACATAGAATAATCAAACATGTGCAATCCGCTTTGAACCATTTGTTTGACTTAAACACACACTTTGCATCCACATCTGCTAAGATAATCTGATTTGCACATTTTCTGTTCCTCTGAAGCTCTGTTCCAGGAACTTACCGTTGTTCCTGCCCATATTACACTTCCATCTATCTTCAACTCCCAGTCATCTCCATACCCACCCCCTGAAACCAAACACACACTTTCCACCTCTTGTATCAAGCCCAGGTGGCAATCTTTCAGGCAATGATGTCATGGTCAATGTGTCAGGCTTTCCGCTGACTTTCCATGCCCAGCATCACCACAACTACAAAGACACAACACATACACATGCATCCATACATGTCAGTATAACCTCTCACATAATTGCTTCAGCAAGCCTGTGCATGTCGGTATGAACTCACACTGTCCATAACACTTCAGTGCACACGTATATGAGGACTGAGGAATCAATAATCCTGTTACAAAACCTAGCGTGTGGCCTTGTTGTCTACCTCCAACATAGGCACATAGAAAATGATTGTTTTATTTTAAATTAATATTGGCGGCATAGTGCAATTGTAATACTATTTGAATAATTTGATAATTGATATGTAAGCATTACCAAAAGTGACAGTAAAGATATTTATATTTCAAATAAATGCTTCTTTTGAACTTTCTATTCAGAAAGATTCCTGAAAAAAAAAATGCATCACGGTTTCAGCAAAAATATAAAGCAGCACAACTGTTTTCAACATTGATAATAATAGGAAATGTTTCTTGAGCAGCAAATCAGCGTATTAGAATGATTTCTGAAGAATCGTGTGACACTGAAGACTGTTTTCAAATAGAAAAGTAATTTTGAATTCTAATAACATTTGACAGTATTACTGATTTTACAGTATTTTTACCGGCCAGTAGCTTGCGATGTCACTTTGTAAAGAAACACTGTGCGTCTATAGACTGAACACTTAAAGGGGTAGTTCACCCAAAAATGTAAATTCTCTCATTAATTACTCACTCATGTCGTTTCAACCCCGTAAGACCTTTGTTCATCATGGAACACAAATGAAGATCTTTTTGATGAAATCTGAGAGCTTTCTGTCCCTCCATTTACAGCAACGTCATTACAACTTTCAAGGCCCAGAAAGGTGGTAAAGACATAGTTAAAATAGTCCATGTCTCTACAGTATGAGAACTTTTTGTGCACAAAAAAACCCCTAAAATAACAACTTCATTCAACAATCTCTTCTCTTCCACATCATTCTCCAACGTTGACGTAGTGTAAACAATGCAGCGCTTCTGGGTTCTACGTCAGAACGCCGGCTCACTATTGGCTAGCTCCTGGGTCATCACACACATGATCAGCGTCGGCCAATAGTGCTTCACTAACCAACTAATTGAGTATTATTTTCTTCCAAGCTTGATCTCGTTTCTTCATCTATAGTTCACTAAATGCATACAACCTAATTCTGTCAACATTCACAATTAACACTTGATTATGACCAATATAAATTTGCTCCTGCTATTATTTCTTTAATTGTATTTCTCTAAATTTGCAGCTAAAAGAAAATCTTAAACATCATAACATGACTTGAATACAGCCTTTTGTTTATTGAAATTGATGGAAATGGGGGTTAGATTCAAACCCTTGCCTCCCATATGAGAAAACATTTTTTTTAAGAAAAAATCTGATGTTGCCCTTAAATAAATGAAGCCATTTCCCACCCTGAGGACCTCCACCTGTGTTTGATAATTGTTTCTTTATTGTTGTTTTTGAAGTCACGGACACGGCTGTTAAGACTAAGAGGAAATGAGCTGCTCCCCCATGATGCAGTTGGACCAACTTTTCAGTAGTTGGATGAATTCCAGCTCCAGTTTGTCTAATCGTGTGAGCGAATACAGGGCTGCAGGGACTCTGGCTAAGATGAATTGCTTGCGTACGGAGGTTACAGATCTCCGTCAGTCAGCTAGCAAGCTCCCCAACAGGGTGATTAATCGCTGTCAGGTGGAGTCCAACAAGTCATTATGCATCTTGTGCTGTGACTAGTGTCAGGCAGTCAGCATTTGATGTGGGTGATTATGACTTCAGACATTAATCTGGAATTGCAATATGCGATATAATAAACAAATGGTTTCATGAGTCAACTTGCTTGGTTCTCAAGGAAAATGCACGCACAGATTAGTAATAATGCTGAAATGTGTATTTCTCAACTCAAACTAGCAACAACAACTAAATGCACAGGGTTTTAAATTCAAATTATATTTTTTACAAAATTAAATAACGCTGTGAACATACAGAGAGCCCTGTCATCTGGTATTATTAAAGGTTAAAAATAACAACTCAAATTAAATATAATGTGATTTTTCTAGGCTATAATAACAACGTGATCATTTATCATTTTAATGATAAATAAAAAATATAAAAAATATTTAATATAGTGCACATATTTAGCTAAATACTCCCCTCTCTAGCCAACTAACGTGCTATCGAATGGCTTTTCTGGGGTAAATGTACCCCAGCTGTTTTATTGCCTCTTTCCCCAGTTGAAAAAAAAAACAAAAAACACTGATTGATCGATATTAAGTATGAGGCATAAACATTTCGGTAAGTTGTACTGTATCTTTAAACACCTATATTGTTCATTCGTGTTTATTTAGTAAAGTGTAGGCTAAGAGATGTTCGGTTCACGACCACGATCTGTCACGTCACATTTACAAGCGCCAAAACGCTATTGTTTGAATTTCGTAATAAAATTTACACAATCTGAGAGCTGAGAATTAGTTTCATATCATAAGTAACCTAGTCTGTCGGTGTCAAGTGTCCTCTTTGCTTCGCGATTTTTCTCTGCGTTAGAGAAATCTGCCTAGGAAATCCCCTAGTCTTAATCTGCATTGCTATTTGTACTCGTTGTGAATACGCAGGCCACAAGAAGTAATTCTTTTTTTTTTTATTCTTTTTTTTATCACTTTTACCCATGACATGCTAGCTGGCAACAAAGGATTCCATTCATTATGCTAAGCTAAGCTATCAGCGGCGCTGCCAAACTAAAATAATGCATGCACTGAGACAAAAATGCGTTTGCCCACCTATTTAAATGTAGGAAAGACGGTGAATAAGCCCTATTTAAAAAAACGGTGGAGTGTTCCTTTAAAATCTGTACAGGTGACTCTTGTGCATTTTTCTAAAGAAAATATAATTGGTGCTTACTTGTTTTTAAGGGTTTCTGTGAGGTTGCTAGGTGGTTAATGTGATCTGTAGAATAGATCTTGTATACTTTCATCAGTGCAAGTTAATTGGGGTTTGGGTTTTTTATCTTTACCAGGTGAAAGAATTAATGAATCTTTTTTTATTTATTAATCAGTATATTAAAGTGCCCCTATTATGCTATTTTAAAGGTTCCTAATTTTGTTTTGGAGGTCTGCTACAATAGTTTTGCATGCATCCAAGTTCAAAAAACACTTTCATTTTCTTATAATATACATTGCAGCATCACCTCATTTCTCAATGAGTCTGAAAACGGTTTGTTCAAAGATTCAGTCTCTAAGCCCCTCCTTTCCGTGAGCTACTCTTCTCTGATTGGTTAAACAGCCCAGTCTGTTGTGATTGGTAACTGCTTACAGCGCGGGTCGGAAACTAAACGGCCATTACCATATCTGAATTTCAGCTCTTGAGGCTTCCTCAGC
This sequence comes from Leuciscus leuciscus, assembly GCF_965113295.1. Taxonomy (NCBI): domain Eukaryota; kingdom Metazoa; phylum Chordata; class Actinopteri; order Cypriniformes; family Leuciscidae; genus Leuciscus; species Leuciscus leuciscus. The sequence goes on from NC_138729.1 coordinate 45,988,981, forward strand.
ACTTGATACACAGTGATATGAAGGATGGCATTAGTTTTTCCATATCAATTCCAGCACGAGTCCTCATCTTTTGGAAGTGCATGCAAAGCGCATTCGCAGAAAACAGCATCTTCCCGACATATCGACCACACGAACCAAACTCTTCCAGTCTCAGCTTACAACTACCGTTTGTTGAGGGCATCAAGTAGGAGACAATAACCTTATTTATCGTGCATTTTGATCTTTAAAACTTTACAGACCTTTTACATTCACAAACAGCTATATTACAAACTGCATGAAAGGTAATATTTGAAAAAACATAATATGGGTTCTGTAAACAAGTTATTACTATATACAATTATAGAAATTGATTTCATTTTATGATTTACATCCATTATTGTTTATATTGCCAACTTATTTTAGTTACAAAAGTAGCTATAAATATCATAACACAATAAATATTCTGCCTGAATAGCTTTTTAATAATTGTGTCTTGTCCCTGTGTTGGATTATACAGCTTTTTACCGTCTACCATCACAGTAGATGTTGGTGTAATCACCATTTCAAGTTTTATTTTTGTTGGTTCCTTCATGTTCAGTGTTTTCAGACTCGATTTTAGGCTTTTTGATCAAGAACCACTTCATATCAGCAACACATTCAGCCACACTCGACTCTGAGACAGCGAACGTACTGTATAATCTGACAGTTATAGGTCACTACGGTGTCTGCAGAGGCACTAGACCAAACTAAAAAAGCCTAGAATAGAAAATTATGAAATATAATGAATTTTATACAATGGATAAAAAACAGAATTCACAATGGGAGCATGTTTGCAAAGCATTTTAAATATCCAGTGTATTTTTGTGATTTTTTTCTTGGGCTGTCTTGATAAGCAACAAAGCTGTCTTTGCTTTAAGCAAGAGGCTTTGTTAGGTATATTTGAAGCATTCTATCTCGTTGTTCTCTATCAGTTTAGACGCAGAGGCTTCGTTGCATGACGTAGCTCAGCGTGAAAGTGTTGCCCTTTGACACTGAAGTTAGATGAGATTTACTGTTATCCCGCGACTTTGAAAATGTTATGATTAGGGATTGAGTTGGGTGGGCTTGTTATATTTCATGTGGGTAGCAGGTGTACTGCGTTTCTGCCAGTTTTGTTTGCTGCGCAGTAAATTGCCAAGAGAGCGCCGAGCGCTGGACTGTGGCCATTTTTCGGTAGAAGAACACCCCCCCTCCATGTCACAGCACCTTTAAAGCTTGAGGGTAAGATGTTCACAGTTAATGAACGAACAGATGAGATAAGACTGGGATCATGTTCAAATTCAGCTAGAGGAAGGATGTGTGGTTTTTTTGTGTTGTCATCTCATGCCGGTGCTTGAGTGTCGCTCAGTTTGTAAAGGCGTTGTTTAACAGTTGGACGGCATAGCTGGAAGTCTTACAAGCATCATAGTGAAATTAGCCTGTTTGGGTTTATAAACATTTAGTGGATAATAATAATAATAATAATATTATACACATTATTATTATTATTATTAATATGCTAGCTGTTTTATCTAATGAACAAAACATTTATTTATCCTGTAAGCCTTATGAATATGTATGTGTAAGTAAGTATATATCGTTTCAGATGATGAATTTTTTATTATGTTGAGACTTTATGCTTTATTGAAAATTTACTGCATAATAATAATAATAATAATAATAATTTTAAATTATTATTATTATTATTATTATGCTATCTGTTTTATCCATAAGTATATTGTTTCATATGACTAATTTGTAACTACGATGAGCCTGTATGATTAAATAAACGTTCAGCGGAATTTATTATTATTATGCTAGCTGCTTTATCTGATAAACATTTAGTGAAAATTAAGAAATAATAATAATAATAATAATAATAATTATAAATTTGTCCACTAAAGGTTTATTTAATCATATAGGCTCCTCATAATTAACAATGTATTATTATTGTTATTATTATTAATTTTATGCTAGGTGTTTTATCCAATGAAAAAACATATATTTATCCCAATAGCTTCATGAATATGATGTAAATAAATGTACATTCTTTCATAAGTACATTGTTTCATATGACTACTTTTTAATTATGATTAGCCTGTATGATGTGTTATCACTTTTCTGTATGTCTGTGTTATATATATATATATATATATATATATATATATATATATATATATATATATATATATATATATATATATTAAAAAAAAATATATATATATATATATATATATTTTTTTTATATAGATATTTCTATATTTTTTATACATGTATATATAAAATATATTATATATTATATATATATATAAAAAAAATGTATATATATATATATATATATATAAAATATATATATATATATATATATATATATATATATATATATATATATATATGTGTATATATATGTGTGTGTGTATATATATATATATATATATATAAATGATAATGAAAGTATATTGTTTCAGATGATTGATCTTTAATTATTAAACTGATAGTCCTGGTCATGGATCAATACCATGTTATCTGTTTGCTAAATTATACAGTCTAGCATTTCACATCAGTTACCACAATGATTAGAGATATGAAAAGTAGACGCACTAATATGAATCTTTTCTTTGATTTAAATCCTTTGACACCTTTGTGGGCACGTCTGACATCTGACCTGCTCCACCACTTCAGAAGAATTCGTTCATATCTGGAAGAGACTCAAGGGTTTAGTTTGAGAGGTTTGAATGTAGATCTGTATCTGTGTTTGACCTTTCAGGGGAAGTTTTATCTGCTCATAGAGGAGCTGAGTCAACTTTTCAGAGCTTTGGTTCCCATCCAGCTGTGGTACAAGTACATCATGGGTGAAGATCCATCCAGCAGCTACTTCCTGGGGGCAATGCTGATTATCATTTACAGTCTTTGCAAGGTAGTCTATCTGATTTCTCCTTTTCCATGTAACGTTAATGCTGATGTCATTCTCCTTTTGTGTTTTTTATTTTATTTTATTTACTTGATTCTTTTGTTGCAGTGTTATATTTTTCAGACCTTTTAAAAAAGACCTTTATGTGCACGAGATAAATTTCATGTGGCGTTGCACTTCAGAGCCTTTCAAAATGTATTTTTCAGAGCTCATTATTCAGGCGATCTTCTCTGTACGTGTGTGTGTGTGTGGCGTTAAATTTGCAATTTTGTTCCGTTTCAGTCATTTGATTTGTGTGGAAGAATATCTGGCATTCGAAAAGCATTCGCCATTCTCTGTAGCTCACAGGTGAGTGCTTTGTCCTCTGCCTAGGCATTTATTAAAGTGAACAATAAACAAATATGTGTAACAATTGTATATGTATAACAATAAATAACAGTAGTTTGACTCGGAAATGTCACTGAAGATGCTCCAGAAATGTTTCGGCTTCTGTTTTTTGGGGTGTCACTTTGTATGTGCATCATCGTTATAATAAATGTATATAAAAAACATAGACATAAAATTTCATGTTAAGTCCGACTTATTGGAACGCCCACCTGGAGGGCAAAACAAGACTTTCCTCCATTGCCCGCCAGTTATTTTACCAGGTTTGTACTAATGTACTACAGTGATATTAACAGCCAAGTTTTATTGAAAGCCCATTTTGCCACTAAAGTACCACTTTAAATAACATTTATGGGAACAGATCTGCACACTCTCAACTTCATGAGATGCTCTTTAAACAGTATTGAAGGAGTATCTGGTACCAAATTCGACACGCACCTTACTGATGATGCACACCATGTACAGGCAAGCAGAGGAACCCAGAATATAAACACGATGCACAGTTTCTCGTTAAGCATTTCTCCAAAGAAAACCATTATAAAGAAGACGCTTAACCATTTAGCACATTGCGTTCATATTCAGGGCTCATCTGCCCATCTTTTAATATCACTGTTTTAGTACACTAAGGCACTTAAAGTGTTTTTCACCTTGAGCGTTTTAGAATGTCCCGCTGTTTTTAGTGATTGAAATATTGCAGCAGGTGCTGCATATGGATCACAAGTGCCCAAAGCCCAAACATTGATAACAATAGGATATTTTTAGCATATTAGAATGATTTCTGAAGGATCATGTGACACTAAAGACGAGTCAGGATTCTGAAAATTCAGAAATAATCATTTTAAATAGTAATAATTTTTCACAATATTACTATTTTTACTGTATTTTTATTTATTTATATAAATGGCTGTGCATGTGTTTCACAGAGTTACGGTACGAGAGCCAGTTCTCAGCAGTGCAGTGAGGCTGGGGATGTGTGTGCAATCTGCCAGGCTGAATTCAGAGAGCCAATCGCACTGCTCTGTCAGGTAACAGACAATGACTCACTAATTCCACTAATATTACACATATTACAGGGTCAGTACAGTGACCAAGGAGACCTATTAAAGTGTAACTTCGCCGGTTTTCAACCCGCTTTGTATTGTTACAGTTACAGTGTCTGTTGCATATGAACAATGTTCACTCATTCTCCGTGTTACCTGGACTGAGAAATTCACGTTTATTTGTCAGCTGAAGTCCACTTTTGACAGCTCCGGGGCTTTCATGAAAACAAAAGTTTCGAAATTTTTCCCTCCTCTCTGTTTGGCCTAAAACTCTGTTCATTGTCATCTAGTTTGAAATGAAGACTACAAACACAGAGGTTTTTTTTAGATTTTCCGTCACTGAGTTCTGTCCGTATTTTCAATTCTTTGCAGCCTTTAGTCACTGACTGGAAATCAATAGTAACTCACTCCTGCTAAACGTTTACTCTTTGAATTCTTGCACCCAGGAACAATACAAGTTGACATCATTATGACTAAAAGTTTGCTAAGAGGTATTTCCTACTAAAGCAAGGTGCTATTTAACTGTATTCATAGCAGACTGGGAGCAACCTTGGACAGTAACATGCCCAGTGCATTATGGGTGTTTCATTTTTTCTACCTATTTGACAAACGGGAAGACGGCAGACTTTTTTCTCCAATTTCTAGTCAGGTAGCCCCGATTACATTTTTTACTTTGCTTTTCTACTGTATAGGCAGCCAAGTTTTATTGAAAGCCCATTTTGCCAGCGGTGAAGTACCACTTTAAAAAGCATTTATGGGAACAGATCTGCACACTCTCAACTCTATGAGATGCTTTTTAAACCGTATTGAAGGAGTTCCTGTGTGGTAAATGTGTTGTCTTTCTGCAGCATGTGTTCTGCGAGGAGTGTTTATGCCTGTGGTTTGACCGTGAGAGAACGTGTCCGCTGTGCCGGTCTGCAGTGGTCGAAAGTCTGCGTAACTGGAAGGATGGGACAACGTCCGCACACTTTCAGATCTACTGAACGGAGACCCAGCTGAATGACAAAGGTTTTCTGGTCCAGTTGAATCAGATGAAACACGTTCACCATGCATAAAACGTTGCTGTTCGTAATGTCATATGATGAAACATGGCCGTGTGCTGTAGGGAAGTGGGACAAGATGTTCCATTGTTGAATGTACAATAGCATTACATTTTGTCTGATAGCAGAGTTGAAAAAGTGTGTTTCGTCTTCTTATACATGCTTTTCAACAAGTAAAACTTGTTGAATTTTTAATATTATCATTATTAAGCATGATAATCAACTGTTTTTTAACACTTTTTTTGTTTTATCCAAGCTATTAAACTTAATCCAGAGTCAACTGTTTTTTTGCAATGGTCAAAATTGTTTATTAAAATGAAAATTCACAAGACATCATGCTTTAGAGCAAGTTAACCATGGGAAATTTAAGCGCGTTCACTGTGGTGAAATCATTATCGTCTCATTGGTTTATTTATTTCAAATCATGACAACAGTAATATGATAAAAAACAGTGATGGTGAATTAATAATTACATTTATTAATAATACTGAAGTTATTTTTCAGCCCAGTTAATTTGCCTAAATGTCTAGAGTTGTCTGTGTCAGGGTTATTATCCTTAAATAAATCTAAAACTATTAAAAACATTGCAGTTCATTGAAATCAAACTGAAATAAAATAAAACATAAATATTAGGTGAAAAACTTAAACTAAATGAAAATTAGAAATGTTGCCTTGTCAATAAACTGAAATAAATGTAAGTTGAAGCACTAAAGTTATTAACTGGAAATAAAAAAAAAACTGAAATAAAAATAAATTAAACCTAAAAAACGGAATAACAAAAAATGTACTAAAATGAACGTGAAAACTAATTCAGAATATTCATAAAACTTAAATAACACTGCTGTGTATATTTAAAGCCTTTTTATTTTCATAAATGACAAAACTCACAATATCAAAATAGCAGAGGTAAAACATGTTTAAAACACATGGTAGTAACGTAAACTATAAAAGATTGTAGCTTATGTAAACATCAGTAGCATGCCCTTTTGATTCACATTTCGCATGAAATCTCATTCATGTCACATTTCTATATTAACACTGACACAAACAATCAAGCCAGAAGCCCTTTATAAAAAGTCCTAAAAAAAGATTTGTCTTCATCTGTAAACAACATCAAGTTCAAATACACTTAAAATCATTCTACAGTATAAATATGCTTTCCATTGAGAAGAGTACAGTGTTAAGGACAATCAAAGTAATAAATATCTCATCAAAACCACAAAGAAACAAAATCACAGCTCAGATATTGAATGGCATAGTCACTTACAGTAGCTTATAACTAAATGTTACAGTGCATTATGCAGAGGAGAGGTTTTGGTAGTAGTGTTTCGTAGCTCTCCCCTGAAGATTGACCGTGATTGATCATATTTTAATCATTTACAGCTTTTGCATATCCAAAGCACCCTCTCAACTTTTACCAGCAACAAGAAAATCTCAAACTGCAAGGTCATCAAAGTTGAGGCAAGGCTCATATTGCCATAAGTGGTAGAAAAGATTTCCTCGCAAACGCCGAGGGACAATGACATCAGCCTTTTATTTAGAAAGATTTCCCAGGAGACACCGCTGGGGTTTGACTGCACTGACCTTAAGACTTCTAACCAAACAAACGCGTACCAAATGACATCGGCTTGCCATGCTTCGGTAATCGAGAAGACTTCGGGATGAAGTATTGGTTGTTATGAAAGTGATCAGCACGCTTGTAATGTACAGCACAGATGCGTCTGCTGTTTGCATGTTTCCATTACTGCAACACTACTGCAAAAGTTGTGAGATATACATGGATGAGAAAACATTGACCCACTGTTTGCATGGCAAGTTTCTACAGAGTGCAGACGTGACCGGCACCTTCTCCTCTCCGATAAATCTGGAGCGGACCGACCCAGGAGAATCTGAAGATTCATCTAATGGGGGGAAAATTGGGAATTAAGCTGATTTAGCACTATTACTCATGCACAGAAGTTGCAATCAATGCAAAAAACAAATTAAATTACATGAATTCAATTTAAATCTTTAATAATGTTTATATTTTGTTAAAGATTACTAACTACTTGTTGAATCTGACTTTTTATGTAATACACAAAATTGTGTATATTTTGCGTTTAATTTATAAGTTGTGGGGTCACAATACAAAACAATACATTTTTATTATAGCAAAGTTGCATTTTAATTAAAGCACTGGCAAGTTTTTGACTTACCTTTTACTTATAGCATTACTTATAGCGTGTATTTTTTAAAATAATTAATTGATTTTAGAAGGACTTAGAAATTTCTACTTTCCATAGTATTTTGCATGTACCTTCAATTATCAAACTGTTGAAAACATCAAAAAATAACAGCTTCATAAATACTTTGTTTTTATTTATTTACATTTCACTTCTGTTTAAAGCCGTTTTTAGTCACATTAGTCTGCAAACTGAATATGAAGTCTAAATAGTCAATCTTAAAAGTTTAATTTCAAAAAGATTTTAGCCTATAATCTGTAGTACCTCCTCTTTATAAGCAATTTGCTAGCTTGCAAAGTGTACATTATTATCGCTATTAATACATGAATGCATATTACTCCAATATGTAAACAAAGTATTTCCAAGAAAGCCACTACGCATGTCAATAAAGTCCAACGGTGTCCTCTCGGTCATTCTTACCTGTTGCTGTAGACCAGCAGAGCCTCGTCTCACCTACAGGTGTCGCTTTTTGACTAAAAACACCAGAAGCGTTACTTGAATGACCGTGCACACTATTTGAAAGCTTTTGATGATGTTTTCCCCGCCGCTTCGTTGTCCACCGCCGGAGCTTTTGTCGTTTGCAGCCCATCTCTTCTCCAGCTGGTCTCCGATCCAGCGCAGTCGGTGCGCAAACGGCAGCGGAGCGCGCCCGTGACACACGGAGTCTCCGCGCGCGCCTAAAGTCTGCTCCTCCACCGGCAGACAGCACATCCTTCCGCGCGCGCTCGGTCTGGGCTTCTTTTCCCGCTGCACTCTTTGAATTAGACGTGGAGAATGGTGTTTTGTTCGCCTGTCGATGGAACAGTGTGTGTTTGTTTCTGTCGGCGCTATGATTTATTAAAGTGTCACATGGTTTAGGGGTTTACATCACCATCTCCCCAAAGACAGCGGTAATGGTTAACTCTTCCCTGTCCTGTTCTCTGCGTCACGCGCTTTGTCTTTCCTGCAACAAGGGGGTGGGTGGGTGGTCGCGCAAATTATTCAGGCTACAGACATTACTGGTTATGAATTGCATCTGCGACGTGTTGTATCGGTTGTGCTCATTCAAAGGTGAGCTGTTACTCTATTGATGAGATTTTGAATGCATGTAAACATTAAAAACATCGGCTGCGTCTCAAACCCTATTAAGCTGCCTACCTAGACAGCATTTATAGTGCACATCATAGACTCCAATAAAGTAGAAACATGTTAAATGTTTAGTACAATAGAAAATCTTTTATATGTAATTTGTGGGAATATTTGTATCATACATTTTTGCAGAAAAGTTGAATGAGTGCATAACTGCCTGTTCCATTACTCTATTTTACTCTATCCTTTTGTATATTGTTCTCACTGGCATTGGAATAACAGGACATTTTAAAACTGATATTCAAATATTTATATATTTTTAAAGAAAAAGGTTGTGTTAAAAAGGTTTTTTTAAAGCACGGAATTAAAAAGCTCATAAAAATGAAATAAAATAATTGAAATCACAGTTTTAATATTCTCCGATATTCCAAATAAACAAAATAAACAAATAAAACCAATAACTACATAAGACAATTCCATTCCATAGCCTATATACAATTGAATTATATCTTTTGTAGTTTATTTGTCTGATAAATTTTACTAATGCTAATAAAACATGTCCCTACAACTTCAACTGTCCTTATATCAGAATCAGAATGAGCTTTATTCGCCAAGTGTGCACAAACACACAAGGAATTTTTTGTGGTTTTTACAGGAGCTCTTGGTACATACATACATATATGACATTAGAACAGGCATTTAAATGAGAACATAAATAAATAGAATAAACAATAATAATAGTTCTAGTATACATCTGAAACAGAAGACTTATGTACAGATTTGTGCATTGTGTGTACAGATAAATAAAATTTGTATATGTATTTACATATATACATATCATGATATGTATATATGTATGATATGATACATATGATATGATACATATACATATCATGAGGTATTTATGAAAACCTTTATGAACTCAGGCAGAATTAAAGTCATTTTTCATCCTGAAGGTCCTTTATTTACATTTCACCTGATACAAGTTCAGCAACATTGCATTTTTTTTTCATTCAAGTAGCCTAATTGTGCTCATATTTTCTGTCACACTCACCATGTCAACTTTGCTCACACAAACAGTAAAACTACTTGGGATTTAATACCCAATTCAAAATCCTATTAGCTGCAGAAGCAACAAAACAAAATAGGGTAATATGTTATTTTACAGGGTCCTTGTTACATAATAGTTACATGTACTTACCATAGTAATAAAATTAAATTATTCATAATTACATCCAACTACCCTCAACCAAGCCATAATCCTATACCCTATAGTAACATGTTGTTAATTAATATTACTCAGTGCTTAAATATTGTTAGTGGATGTGACCTTTAATCTTACACCTTTAACCCGATTATTCAGGTAGGGTAAAGGATCAAATCAAATACAAAGCAGTTAATGCAAAATAAAAGTTCTCTTAATCTCTAAACAGCAATATTAGAGATTGATGTTGCAGCAAGCTCTCTTCACCCCTGTGTAACCCTCTTGTTAACCTTTGTGGTTGGTTACAAAAGTATCAAACTCCGGAACCTAACTTTCACAACTGCTGCTTATTCATCCTGTCTTATAATAATCAAAGGAAGTACTGCAGGAACTTTCCAATTTCACAATCATTCAAGCATATATGGCATTAACTTAGAGCAAACAAATAACATAACATTGAAATGGGTAAATGGCAATATCAATATCCAAAACAAAATGTAATTACACTGTAACAAGGACTCCTTAAATGGAATAAAATATGAATTCAATATAAGGATCTAGTAACCTGTAGCCCTAATTCATTCTTTCATTGACATGAATTATATTTGTCAGTTCTAAATTACATATTTTTGTATATCCTATCGGATGGTGCTGACCCATATTGAGTAATAAACACACATCCGACAGAATCGGATGCCTTTATTGTTTCCGTTTTGAAGCTTTTGTCTCAGACCACAGTAATCAGAGATGAAATATATTTGGGCATCAGACAAAAATATAGAATATAAGTCTAGAAATTTTGTCTCAAACATTTCTATACATTTAGTAAATGTTTGTCACATGTGAAGTTTTATTCATTATAAGCGAGTATTTTTTGCAGCTCCGTTGATGATGCTCGAAGTGTTTTATTAGTCTATGAGACACAGTCATTTTCTTCTTGTAAATAATTGCTCTTTTGGTTGGGTCACGTGAGGAATATGCGCCATGCGGAACAGTTTACCTGAACATGATGTTCCAGCCGAGGGCATTTCGCGGTCGGATCGCTGTTTGTTTTGATGGCAACAACGGTATTCAACAAAACTTGTGTGAATTACATTTATAAATATGAATGAAAAAACAACTTAATTAAATGGGGATGGAAGAGGATGAGCTTTTGGCCTTTCGAGAGCGCTGGAGGCAGGAGTTAGAGAAAAACACAGACAAAGAGGGATATTTTGGGCATCTCAGTGAAGACAGTTCATCTGTTCACCAAAGCACTAGCTTTTGGGAGAAGCAGAGCAATGCGTCCCAGCAAACTCAGCCCGCATCAAAAGAGCAGCCGGAGTATGTGTCGATCGCCGAGGGTTTGTTAGACGGGAGAAGTAGTCCACTGCTAGACAGAATCGAGCAAGAGAGAACGCGCAGGAAACGCGCTCCCGGCGGCGACGGGCTCAACACGCACGCGCCCCCCCAAAAAGAAAACAAGCGCCAGAAACTGCTTGAGCAGTTCCTTCAGGACCTGGTAACGCTCCTGTTTTGTAGCTGTTCATGATATTAACTGTGCTTGTCTTAATAATAAACCCGGAAATTATGTGTTTACTTTAGAATGAAGTGAATGACATCCCATTCTTTGACGTGGAGTTGCCCTATGAGCTAGCGCTAAAGATTTTCCACTTCCTGGGCAGAACTGATCTAGGACGATGTGCTCAGGTAAATATAAATCAGTGCATAAATGTCCATTCTATTCTATTCTATTATACATGATTTCCACTGACATAGGAATAGCAGCCACACAACCTTAGAGGGATAGTTCACCCCAAAATAGTTCACCCTCAGGTTGTTCCAAACCTGTAAGAATTTCTTTCTTCTGCTGAACACAAAATAAGATATTTTAAAGTATGTTGGTAACCAGACTCCATAGTAGGAAATACATACTATGGAAGTGCAGGATGTGGGTGCCGTCAACTGTCTGGTTACCATTTTCGTTTTTGGGTGAACTATCCCTTTAAAGGATTAGATAGATAGATAGATAGATAGATAGATAGATAGATAGATAAGGTCCAAATTGCAGTTTCAATGCAGCTTCAAAAGACTACACGATCCCAGTCGAGGAATAAGGGTCTTATCTAGCGAAAACAATCTGTCATTTTGTAAAAAGAAATCAAAATGTATATACTTTTTAACCACGAATGCTCATCTTGCATGTCCACGACTTCACACATTACGTAATCACGTTTGGAAAAATACTGGAAAATGATATTATATTCAGAGAATATTTGGTTTCTCATTGCCACAAAGCAACACATTTGCTGTAATTGCCATCCAAATACTTTATGGATGTCTTGTGACATTTATTTTATAGAAGTAAAGTGGTTAATATTCTCTTCTTTGCTTTTGTGTCAGGTGAGTAAATCCTGGAAGGTGCTGGCTGAGGATGAGGTCCTGTGGTGTAGATTGTGTCTGGATGAAGGTTTTCACAATGGGGCAAGTATCTCTGACTCCCCCTGCTGGAAGAGCACGCTCAGAGACTGCCGCAACACAGAGAACGGGGTGAAGTCAAACTGGAAGGTCAGCACCATGCCATTACGGTCCCAGAATACATTTTACATAATGAATTTATAACTATAATTATAGATTTTAATATATATATATATATATATACAGTGCTATCCATAAGTTTAGACACCCATGCTAAAGTTGACTAAAAAGAGGAATAAAAAATCATCTTTTGGAAATTGAACTTAATGCCTTAATTAAAAAAATTAGGAAAAATCCAACCTTTAAGGACACCAAATTTCTTTGTGAATGAATAATGTATCGTAAATAAATAAATGTTCTTCCTTAAAATACAGGGTGCATAAGTCTGGACACCCCTATGTTAAATTCCCATAGAGGCAGGCAGATTTTTATTTTTAAAGGCCAGTTACTTCATGGATCCAGGATACTATGCATCCTGATAAAGTTCCCTTGGCCTTTGGAATTAAAATAGCCCCACATTATCACATAGCCTTCACCATACCTAGAGATTGGCATGGAGTACTTTCCATAAGATCATCTCTCAATGCAAATCAAACCAGCTATTAGGCTAACTGAAATAAAACCATGCCAGGTATGGTGAAGGGTGCGTGATGATGTGGGGCTATTTTAATTCCAAAGGCCAAGGGAACTTTATCAGGATGCATAGTATCCTGGATCCATGAAGTAACTGGCCTTTAAAAATAAAAATCTGCCTGCCTCTATGGGCATTTAACATAGGGGTGTCCAGACTTATGCACCCTGTATTTTAAGGAAGAACATTTATTTATTTACGATACATTATTCATTCACAAAGAAAATTGGTGTCCTTAAAGGTTGAATTTTTCCTAATTTTTTTAATTAAGGCATTAAGTTCAATTTCCAAAAGATGTTTTTTTATTCCTCTTTTTAGTCAACTTTAGCATGGGTGTCTAAACTTATGCATAGCATTGTATATATGTATACTGTGTATGTATATATATATATATATATATATATATATATTATTGTCTTAAAAATATGTTTTACACTTTTTAAATGAACAGAATCGTGTTGGATCCATTCGTCACCTGCAGTACGAGTTAGGAAAGGTGTTGTGTGACGTCAGTTCCTGTGCTGGTCTTGTTATCGCTGGGTGTGTATTACTAAGGCGCATTTAATTAATAAGCTGTATGTTTTCAGTTATCCAAATCATCCTATAATCATTGTGTGCATCCCTTCTAGTTACACCTCTGGTGATGTCCGTCTGTGGGACACGCTTCACTGGGACAAATCATACCTGCACCCCACACATTCCATCAGAGATGAAACCCCTGCTCCTTATGTTAGTCACGTACGTGTCAATAAGACTGTAGCCACAGCTGCTTATGAGAATGGTAAGAGATTTTTACCTTTCTTTTTGCTGACAGGATAAGACATTTCCTTAAAAAAAAAAATATATAATCGATTACACATCTTACACTTCTTTGTTACTATTAGTAAACTACATTAGTTAACAAGAACTAGCAATGAAAAAATACTTCTAAAGCATTTCATAATCTTAGTTAATGTTAGTATTTTTAAGACACGCCAAGTGAATAATGAAACAAATGTAATTAAAATATATATCACCATACATCGCCAGTTCCCCATGATTACGTTAAGTATTGCTAAAGTTTTTTGTGTTCTAAAATGTTATGTTTGTAATTGCATATGCTAATTCGGCATGATATAAAATAAATATGCACTAATTTGTATACATTTCCACAACAGAAATTTTCACACGTTGAACAGATTCTAATTCTTGTTTCATTTTTTTGACATATTAGATTTATACAGAGGGGGATTGTGGATATCTCCATTTTATTGCTCCCTTGATTGATTATCACTGCTAATTGTACTCATTTCGTAATTTACGCAGTCATTTAACTGAACTGAATCAACACTGAACTGACTTCAGCTGAATAATGACACTATTGTCTTTTTTAGAGCTGCTTTACAGCAGAATTAAATCAATAAATTATTATTTTCCTGTTTATCACTGTAAAGCTGCTTTGAGACAATCTGGATGGTATAAAGCACTATATAAATAATGTGACGACTCCATAAATCACCATGTTTTTTAGGAAGAAAATGTTGTATACAACTAGGCGAAACAGACCGTTCTGTAAAAACCTTTAGAATGTGAATAGGAAGATTTGGTGTATGTAAGTACTGTTGAAGTGGAAATGTCTGAGAAGTAATAGATAATAGACACAAATAGATACAGTGCAATAAATAAACACTTAAAAGTGTATTTTGTATGTTTTATTTTCAGTAGTCTGAATTTATTTTATATGTAAATAAAGATTAATACTGCAACAAATGTATTGCTCACTGTTAGTTAATAATGGTTAATGCATGAACTAACTTTAACAAGACTTTTAACTGAAATTGTAATTCTGATGATACATTTTGTTGTGTATGTTTAGGGTGTGTAGATGTGTGGAGCACTGAAACCGGTCTTGAGCCCATTCACCGGTACCAGCACCTCCGTAGGGTTCATGCACTGGATCTAAGTCCTGACAGTCCTGCTTTGGCCTCCGCATCAGGACCAGAAGTGCGGGTGGACGCACCAGATGAGAAGGGCTACTGGAAATCACGATGTCTCGTTCAGTTACCAAAGCCTGTAAGTCTAATCTGAGACGTGCAGAGCAGATGCCAACCATAGTAACAGTTGATGAAATGAGTCATGCATGTGGGTGATTTTGGCACCAGCAAGGCATTCCATAGAATTAAGTTGTTTGATGCATCCACAACTCACACAGAATAGTGAATAAGCACTAACCAGTCATGTGTTCATCAGAGAAACTGTGTTTTTCAGGTAGATGGGGTATTGGTGGTGCCAGGGAGACGGGACTTCCCTTTGGTCACAGCATGGGCAGGGGAGAGCGTTTACTTGCTGGATTCCAGATGGAAGGAAGAACAGGAGCCAAAAGTTCTTCACTTTGTGTACGACCATCCAGTGACCTGTGTGGACGTGTCATCCTGCAGAGCCGTCCTGGGGATCAAGAGCTGCGGATGGGGCATGAATGACGGAGGCAACAAGGTATCTGTGTCCAGAATCCTGATTTTTTTTTTTTAAATACAAAAAATAGAACTGTTTTCAACATTGATAATTATAAGAAATGCTTCTTGAGCAGTAAATCGACACATTAGAATGATTTCTGAAGAACCATGTGACACTGAAGACTGGAGTAATGATTCTGAAAATACAACTTTACGTCACAGGAATAAATTACGTTGTAATTTGTACTTTTTTGGCTATTTTTGTTCAAATAAATACAGCTATAGTGCGCATAAGAAGCTTCGGTAACACTTTTCAATAAGGTTTCATTAGTTAACGTTAACTAATAATGAACTGCACTTCTACAGCATTTATTCTTCAGTTAATTTAATTTAATGTTTAATTTAATGTTTAATTTAACCTTGGTTAATGTTAATTTCAACATTTACTAATACATTATTAAAATCACAAGTTGTATTTGTTAACATTAGTTAATGCCCTGTGAACTAACCTGAACAAATAATTAGACTAATGTTAACAAAGATTAATGAATACAGTAACAAATGTTTTGCTCCTGTTAGTTTATGTTAGTTAATACATTAACTAATGTTAACAAATGAAACCTTATTGTAAACTGTTACCGAAACATCTTTCAGAAACATAAAAAAATCTATTCGACCCCAACCTTTATGGTAGAGTGTAAATATATATATATATATATATATATATAGTGCTATCAATCGATATTTTTTTTTTCATCGGATTAATCACTTTTGTTGTGTAATTAATCGCGATTAATTGCACACTTATTGTGAAATTAAGCATACTCTATTTATCTTGTTTAACACATTAATTTGCCATAACACATTGTTTTTGCCTTTATTGCAATACGATAAGTATAGAGTTGACAGAAAGCAAAGTGGGAGATAGAGAGGGGGGCGGGATCGGGACTCAAACTTGTGTCGCCGATGCGTAATCGCGCTATATGTCAGAGCACTGCCCGTGAGGCTATCGGCTCCGACACAACGACCTTCTTTTGTTGCCTGACCTCACCAAGCATTCTTATTTTTCAATACCAATCTGTTATGCAATGCCTCTTTTCATAATCAAATCAATTTATAAAAAATTTAATCAAGTCCCACTATACATTTTTTCCGTTGGATATCTTATTGTCAATGTAGGAAACTAATGGGGCAAATCTTCCTGTGCCATATACAGGTTTGAGAGGCCACTTCTGATAAATGATTGGTTAGTTTTACAGATGGAGGCAAATTTCATTTCTTTCTCCATTTCCCATTTTAAGCTGCCTTTTATTTGCATATCCATTCTGATTGGTTAATTTATGCATCAGAGGAGACATTAGGTCTTCGAGATTTGATTCTTTTAAGCAGTCTCTTACCAGAGTAATCTCTTACTAAAACAACATTTAATTAGATTATTTTTTGTGTTGTTAGTTTTATATAAAATATATACAGTTTTTTTTTTTTGGCTTACATGCTTTGACCGCTAAGTCACACCACCACATGATGTCAACAAGTGCGGTCTGGTGATCTCATGTGGCCAATCCCTGTTGTTTACATAATTTGAGCCCACTAGTGCAGTGCATTGTGACCGTATTCCCAAAGTTGTAAAGAATAAAAAGTTGCTCTGTGCTCATGTTATTATCTTAGGAATAGACCAGTTACTTTAATTAACACAAAATTGGGTCCCAATGCTTCTCCCAAGAGTCCCTAGTTTGTTTCTAACTCTAGCGTGCCGTATGTGGTGCAAAGCAGTGTTATTTTAGTATCACTAATCACTCTTATAAATAAAGGTTCCAAAGGGGATTTTCACAGCGATGCCATAGAAGAACCCTTTTTGTTCCCCAAAGAAACTTAAAATAACTATTATTTAAAACATCTAAAGAACCTTTTGTTCCATGGATGTTAAAGTAAAATGTTGAGTAATAAAAAGTCATCTCTGCGACACTTTTACATTTAAAATCCCTCAATTCTCGCCATCTCTGAAAAGCCAAGCCAATGTTGATTCTTGTTTTATTACGAGCTCTGTTCGTTTTTTGTGCTAGCAGACGTTAGATCCTCTGCGTCCCCGGAGGTTGGAGATTTAGCGCTTCATGTCAACCTTTCTTGGACGTTGTGACAACTAACCTGTGCCACCCAACATGCATCAAAGTAGCCGGAGCAACTTTTCTCCATTTACGGATATATGACGAGATGCACATGGACGAGTGACGCAAGTACGCAATTTCGCATGTAAAGCATTCCGTTCATCAAAAATATAAACACTTATAATAGGCTTACCGTTACCATAGTGAATCAGGGTAAGACAAAAATACGTTTTGGAAAAAGGATTGATGGTGTATTGACTTATGAATTTGATTAATTTTTAACAAAAAAGTTATATAGTGCACCTGTAATATTTTTTAATTAGATTTTATTTTAATATTTTCTCTTTTAATTTGAATATAAGTTAGTTTTAATAATTTTGTTGTGTTTAGAAAAAAAGTATATCGTTTTTATTAAGTTTTAGTTTGTTTACTTTATTGTATTTCTTCAACTTAAACTAAACAAAAATGAGAAATGTTGGCTTGGCAACTAGCTAGAATAGTAATACAGATAAATGGCTAGAAATAAGCCTATCTTTATACAGTTTATTTTATTTCAGTTAATGTTTTATTTACAGTAATGAACATAGTTTTTATTGTTTCAGTAAACGATAATAATAACCCTGGTGCAAAGTTTCTCCAGAGCTTTGAGTTTGAGCCCGTGCAGTCTTGTACTCGTACTCTCCTGATTAAAAGCCCAAACATCATGTGAAAATAGACCTTAAAATAAACCTCTCCAAATCACAATAGCCCCCCCTGCAAGTCCCCAGTGTATTAATGCAACCGTTTAAATAGACAGCATTCATGTCTAGGGGGGAGATCAGTGCTCGGGGGGGAGGGATGGGTTTTCTCAGGGGAAACTGGTAGTTTTTCAGTGAAGCGAAAGGCGTACATGTTGACAGTAATCAGATGAGTGCTTGATAGATGGATGCAGATGGTGTCCTGTTGTATCACACAATGCTTTGGCTCTCTTTCTCCACTGACATCACCCCCATTTAAACACTCTCATTAACCAAGCGGGCACCGGGGCGGCCATTTAGAGTGAGCCGAGAGTTTGAACGACAGGACAGTTTGTCAAAGTCAGCCTCTAGTGGACTGTCTTGTTTCACTCTTTAATGGAAGGTGTTACAAGAATATTTCCTGTCGCACATCTTGTACTAATTTTTGACAAACAAATTTTTGCATCCCCTAACAAAGAAGTGTGCACTGTAAAAAAAAAAGTAAAAAAAATTGCAAGTATAATCACCTTGGATGTTTAAGTAATTTCAACTTAAATTACGTTAAACCGACTTAAAGCTACACTGTGTGATATTTTCCCCCATCTAGTGGTGAAATTGTATATGACTACCCAGTGAATATTAGTTTCTGTTCCTTTCAATTTAGAGGGCGTTTTAACTCCTACGGTGGCCGTATTATTCCAAGATTAACATGGCTTCCAGTTCGACTTCGTCCAATTGCGCCTTTAAAACTATCACCTGTGATCCGTCGCAGCACAGATTTATGTTACAAGGTAAACAATACTTTTTCACCATTGACGTGAGGAAAAGTAACGCAGCTTATACTAGAGGTCGTTCTGGCGTTATGCACAACCATGCTATGGTTAGACAAGCAACTATCAAACTTCGAATTTACACAAATAGGCTGGATTACCTGCCGAGTAGAAAGCAGGCAACCTCGGCGTCCGTTTTAAAATCTTTGCTCCACATGAGCTCTTTCCATCTGGGAAAAGTTACTCCAGTATTGACTTTGGTCTTGCTGATTTGCCTGTCGCGTTGACGTTTTAATTCTCTCTTTCGCTTCCTTGGCGACTCTGCTACATGTCCTCGAGAATAGGTGTGATCCTCCATCTTCAGCAATCTTTCAAATCTGCCGGCAGTCGCGAGTAATCTCCCCCTCGCATTCGTCTCTGTGTCACGGAGTGTAAAGCTCGAAAGGCGAAGCTTGAATTTACAGGTATGTCCCTCTTTGGCTAATGTAGTTTCAAGATGGAGGGGCAACATGGCGACCGGCATTCGAACCCCTCACCCGTATGTACTTTCAATGGCAGATTATAAACTTACGAGAATACTTTATTACTTGAAAGAAGTAAATATACATTAATGAGCACATTTATTTTTGAAAGAACTAAGTGTTTTTTGCTAAGAATCAACAAAAAAAATTACACAGTGTAGCTTTAAATTAGTTGAATCTTGTATAACTTATAAAAAAAAAAAACTTATTTTGATGAGTTAAAGCAATGTGAAACATTTTTTCCACCTTTAGTTTTTCAGAGTGGTGGAATCAAAGTCTTTATTTGTCGCATACTTATACGCCCAGTACTCAGGCAGTGCAATGCTTGATTGTGATGTATAACGTAAAGAAAATGTGTTATAAGAATATAGGAAAAAGTTATGAATCATGTGACACTGAAGACTGGAGTAAATGATTTTCCAATAGAAAACAGTTATTTTAAATTGTAATAATATTTTACAATATTACTGTATTTTTGATCAAATAAATGCAGTCTTTGTGAGCACAAGAGACCTTTGAGCACAAAAAACATTTTTGTGTACGTTAAGGATTATATGTTCTCTAACAAGGCTAATGTGTTGTTTTCCCACAGACATTTACCATCATTCTACTAAGATGTGGAAATTTTTCCCTCCCTTTATTTTGAAGCATCTTTCTTTAGACGGTCTAGAATCTCAGGACTTTATCTGGCACTAGCACATTTTGCAGGAATCATACTCATTTGTTTCATGTTGTGTCACTCCTCTGTGAATACTCTACAAGTTTCCATTCTATTCATGATTAGCACCTTTCGCATCCGTGTGTAATGTCATGTCTGTCAGCCGTGTTGCATGTTGACAGGATTTTCAAACTGCGAGAGAGGGAAGTCAGACGTGCCAGAACTGACGCTGGTGAATCCAAGGTGTTTGTGTGTTATTAAATGAGAAGATATATGCCTCATTAAAACTTGTCAAAAACAAAGGAGGCAAATGGAGTAACAGAGTGAGTCATACATCATGTTTTGGTGTTTATTTCTTGAGGACTATTTGGACTTTTGAATTACTATTATTACCACTGCACGTCTATGATTACATGTAATGATTAGGATGAGATTGGGATCTTAGCATTTTTTACCAAGATGTCTAGAGTAGACACTTTTACATGTTTCAATCTGTATTGGTTTGCTTTTCTCTAGCTGCTATATTTAGTGTATGTGCTAGTCAAGTGTGTTATTTTAGCTTTCTGTTGTAATCATCTTTGTTTTTAAGCTGGAAGACTGGAAGCTCTGGGCATCTGTTGTGTATGTGTGTGTTTGAAGCACTGACCCAGACACACACACACACACACACACACACACACACACACACACACACACACACACGCAGATCATGCTGGCAAACCCTGAGGCGCCACTTTCATGTTTAACAGCCAGATAGGCTGGTGAAAATGTGGCACACTGTTGCACCTCCAGGTGCTGAAAATCAGAGACATGCAGTGTCTCGTGAGATCAGTATGAATCTGATTAACATCTCCACTCTGATCGAATTTCTGGAGGATAAAAGAGATAGAAAATGTATAATTATACCAAATATCAGGGGACGCATTACAAATGTAAATGATTTGATGATTATTTTTTAGATGTATTTAACAGTTTTATTGTCTACCTAGAAACATTTCAAATTACTACCAAACTTTCAGAAAACATCCAAGGATTATAATAACCAATCAATTTTATTTGTATTTGATTTTAATAATTTTTATTTGATTTTATATCTCTTTCATCCAGTAAACAAAGTGCTATATTTGCTTCATTGTAGGTATTGAAGCACTTCAAAATTATTTTTGATTTTTATTATTTACTTTATATATATATATATATATATATTTTTTTTTTTTACGTTTTTATAAACAAACAATTACCAACCGCTAAGTTATTGATCACAAAAAGACAAGAAAGTGAAATTTTCAGTGGATATAACAACAAATATATATGTCAACTTTGTTGTTATAATAAAATCTTATAACATTTCATAAGATTGAGCTTATTTTTTATATTTAAAAAGAAACTTCGGCAACGTTTTAGTTAAGGGTCCAATTCTCACTATTAACTTGTTGCTTATTATCATGCATATTACTAGGATATTGCCTGTTTATTAGTTTTTATAAAGCACATATTAGTGCCTTATTCTACATCCCTTAAAGGGTTAGTTCACCCAAAAATGAAAATTAGTCCATGATTTGCTCACCCTCAAGCCATCCTAGGTGTACAGTATATTACATTCTTCTTTCAGACGAATACAATCGGAGTTTAAAAAAATGTCCTGGCTCTTCCAAGCTTTATAATGGCAGTGAATGGCCTTTTAAGTTTTGAAGTCCATAAAAGTGCATCTATCCGGCCGTACACATCGATTTACGGCGAAAGAGTAACACTTGAACTTGATGCACAATGTAATGACGAACGCAGAAGCGCAGAGGATAGAGCAAAACAAATTACAAATCAGAAGTCTAAAATGAGAATTTTTAAAGAGAAATGTGGGAGGAGCTTGAGTTTGTTGCCCAGCCCTGTTTGTTTGAACCCCGAGAGGCGTCAAAGCTTACGCGACTCCTCCATCCTCCATCATACATCGTCAAGTGTTACTCTTTTGGCGTAAGTCGACTTGTGTAGGCCGTCTGTCGGAAGCTAGTTATTTTAGTCGATAAAGTTTTAAATGGGTATATTTTTCTTACACGAATGCATCGATTCACTTCAGAAGGCCTTTATTAACCCCCCAGAGCAGTGTGGAGCACTTTTATCATGGATAGATGCACTTTTATGGACTTCAAAAAATATACAGCTGATCACTGCCATTATAAAGCTTGGAAGAGTCAGGACATTTTTTTATATAACTCCGATTGTATTCGTCTGAAAGAAGAATGTCTTCTACACCTGGGATGACTTGAGGGTGAGTAAATCATGGGCTAATTTTCATTTTTGGGTGAACTATCCCTTTAATCCTATAATACCTAAACTTAACAACTACCTTACTAACTATTAATACGCAGTAATTATGAGTTGTATGCAAAAGTTGTAGTTAATTGTTAGTTAATAGTGAGAATTGGACCCTAATCTAAAGTGTGACCAAAACTTGAACAGTCACAATACAAAAACATATTCTGTATGTATACATATTCATATTCTGAACATTTTAAATACCAAATGTATTCTTTACTTTAATACATTCCTATAAGATTTTATAAGTCTGTAAGATTTGTATTGTTTTAGATAGAAGTATCTTCTGCTCACCAAGGATTTATTTATTTGATCAATAATACAGTAAAACAGTAATATTGTGAAATATTATTACAATTTAAAATAATAATTTTGTCTTTTAATATATTTAAAAATGTATTACTGTGGTGGCAAAGCTGAATTTTCAGCATCACCACTCAAGTCTTCAGTCACATGATCCTTCAGAAATTATTCTAACATTTCTTAATATTATCAATGTTGAAAACAGTTGTGCTGCGTAATGTTTTTGTGGAAACCGTGATACATTTTTTCAGGATTCTGTGATGAATAGAAAGAACCGGCATTTACATGAAAAACAAAGTTTTGGTAACTTTAAAAATACCTTCACTACGTCCTGAATAAAATTATGAATTTATTTATTACAACCTGACCCCAAACTTTTGAACAGTAGTGCATATTTTTAATAAATTGAAAATTGTGTATTTTCACATGGCAAAATTTAATTTTGATGCATGTAAAGTGATGTGTTTATGAAAATGCTGTTGGTGAAATGTACTCGACCCCAACGCAGCAGCTAAATCATTGTTTACTTGTGTAAACGTCTCCATAACCTCCTGAATCCTGTAATGATGAATAAATCCCCGACATAATCCCAGTAGTCTGTCTTCCCGCCTGTGACATATGCACTCATCGCGGATTCATTCTAATCAGCTTTCATCCTCAAGTCTTTACATATTGTAGCTTTACACATTGGAAGCTTTGCTCGTGTCTTGATGACAAACTCCTCCTATTGGCTGTAATTTTTGGGTCCTCTCAAGGATTTTGGCTGGCAGCACGGTGGCTCGCAATTAAGTGTGTCTGGCCCAAACTGAAGGCACTAAACAGCTGGCATGAGCTCAAATCTGACATCATGCAGTTCTTCTCTTCTCCCTCTTTTGTTTAACGTCTCTATCTGTTGCCTCAAAGTTTGCGTCCAATTTGGCCCGTGCCGTCGTCTCTCCTTTGCTCACTGTTTAAATGGCAGCTGATGCAATCAGTTAACCAGTCTCTTTTTTAGGATTGAATTACCTCAGAGACAGTTTAATGTGAGCGGATTAGTCGAAAGCTTCAGATGTTTTAAAGCACCTGCAGGAGACTCACGGTACAATGGTTCATTATCGATCATTGAACACTTTTTTTTGTTTCTCTGTGGTCTTCACCAGAAGTGAGTGTCAGAGTTTGAAGTTTAAAAGACCTGCTTCCTGTAGGAAATATATAAATGCACACATACATGAAAGTATGCTTTAAAGTATCAATGCACTATTGTGAGAATTGCATATTGATACCTGATTGCATTTGCACTAACCTATTTACTCTTTGCTTTTAATGCTTTTAATCTTATTTCTATTTATGCACCCATAAACGTGTGGTTGGTCACATTGCATGTTTAAAGACAGCTTATTATAACATCACAAAATGACAGACGCTTAGCTCATGAATATCTGTAAAAATGTATTTGTGCATTTTCAAGGCAAAACTAAATGTAAACCAATTATATTTGCTTTCAATTGCACAATGATTTTCTGTTTTGGTCACAGCAAGAAATAAATGACTCACTTTAAATGACACCTTTGGCTAAAGTAGAAGTACACTAATGCTTACAAGTTTGGGGTTGGTAAGACCTTTTAATGCTTTTGAAAGAAACCTCTTATGCTCACTAAATAAGACTGCATTTATTTGATCAAAAACACAGTAATATTGCCGTTTATAACAATAATAATAATAAAATCTATTTTCTATTTGAATCTATTTTTAAATGTAATTTATTCCTGTGATCAAAGCTGAATTTTCAGCATCATTCCTCCAGTCTTCAGTGTCACATGATCCTTCAGAAATCATTCTGATCATGATATGATGATTTTCTGCTCAAGAAACATTTATTATTATTATTATAAATGTTGAAAACCATTGTGCCACTTAATATTATTGTTCATTATTAATATTATTATATTGAAACTGATATATATATATTTTTTTAAAGAGTAGAAAGTTAAAATGAACAGCATTTATTTCATTTGTTAAATAAATGTATTATTTTCTTATAAAAAAATTGCTTAGTGATACCAAAATTCTGAACGGTATAGTGTACTGTTCAATTCAGTGGGACATCAATTCTCTTTAGATAGAAGCATCTGCATAAGTGAGAATCTTAAAAAAGCTAAAATGCCAGTTAAACAGGTTCTGTTGGTTTATACTGATTGTTTACCTGAAGTGTTAAAAGTGTGTTAGAAGTTCAGAAAGGCATGCAAGACTTCAGAAATGTGTTATCTGGCATCTGTGGATGCAAGCTGTGGGCCTGACATTTGAACCTTAGCAGGTGTTACTGCACAATCCTGCCAGTTTTACAATCTATCTTCCATCTCACCAGGAGCAATCGTCCTCTCTCCTCAGATTCAGGTGTACAGCCTGGAGACCAGCCAGTGTGAGCTGACCGTGGGGAACTCGGCGGGAGACTTCACCTGCGTCAACCTGAGAGACAGCCCTCCTCACCTGCTGGTGTGTGGGAACAAAGACAGGCGGTACGACACACTCGCAAACATGTGTACCTCATCTATCACTGTTACATTCACACACACACACACACACACACACACACACACACACACACACACACACACACACACACACACACACACACACACACACACACACACACACACACACACACACACACACACACACACACACACAAACACACACATGCGTTTCTGTCTTCTGTCTGGCAAATTAAAGCCTCCTGTGGCTTGAGTTTCTTAAACGCTGAGAGTTTGATGAGTTCCGACAGAATAGTAGCATTTCTCATTTACACCTGCAGCTGGTGTGAATTCAGTGTTTTTTTTTAGGTTGTATTGCATTTTTCTAATGCAACTAGTTTAATTTTTTTAGGGTTAGGGGGAACATTTTGAATGGCTGTATATAATGAAGCCTGTTGACACATTGAGCCTTGTGTTCATGTGAGAGAGGTTTGATGTGTGTTCATCTCATTCCCAACTCTCTCACTCTAGGTGAATCTCATAAATCCTTTTAAGAGCATGTTTTGCATAATTACAATGATGCCTATTTTTATGAGCATTAAAGGGATCGTTCACCCAAAAATTTAAATTTTGTCATCATTTACTCCCCCTCAAGTTGTTCCAAACCTGTATGAGTTTCTTCTCTTGAACTCAAAAGAAGATATTTTGAAGAATGTTGGTAATCAAACAGTTGACGGTAGCCATTGACTTCTATTGTAGGGAAAAAATAAAATAATATGGATTCGGAAGTTCCGTCAACTTTCTGGTTACCAAAATTCTTCAAAATATCTTCTTTTGTGTTCAACTTTTATAGATTTTTTTTTTTTTTTTATCAATAACTTACATTCAGTACAACACATTCACTATAAAGTAGAAATGTTTTTATTATACACACTACTGTTTAAAAGTTTGGGGTTGTTCTCTTTTGCTCACCAAGGCTGCTTCTATTTGATCAAATGCATGGGAAAAACAGTAATATTGTGAAATATTATTACAATTAAAAATGACTGTTTTCTATTTTAATATATTTTAAAATGTAATTTATTCCATCTTCATTGTCACATGATCCTATCATTCTGATATGCTGATTTTCGTGCTCAAGAAACATTTCTTATTGTTAGTAATGTTGAAAACAGTTTTTCTTAAAACCGCTTATACAACATTTTTGTGGAAAACATAATACATTTTATATATGATATTCATTGAACATTGAAAAGAACAGAATTTATTTGAAATAGAAATTTGTTTGTAGCATTATACATTTCTTTACTACTGTCAATTGAACAATTTAATGCATCCTTGCTGAATACAATTATGAAACGTACTGAACCCAAACTTTTGAACGGTAGTGTTTTTTTTCTTCCCATTACAGTAAAAATAATGGGATTTTGTTGCTTTTACAGTTGGGGATTTCAAAGTGATATTGGGTCTATAAACAAAAAGCTAACAAACTAATACATGTATTTATTTATTAAAAAACAACAACAAAGTATTATTTTTTCCAAAATAGCCAGATCTATTGGATATAAGGTATTGTTTAAAAATATTGTTTGCAGTTAAAACAGAGTGGAAATGCAGACCAAAATCGTGTAATACTTGACAAATGACAAAAGTCGCCAAGTTTCGTACCATTGCATATTGTACTAACACAAATAATTTTCTTTTGATTCTAAAAAATCTAATGTTTCACCCCAAAAAAACATATTTTGACATTGTAATAATAAGAATATGCTGAATTTTTATTGACACTTTAGACATTTTTGATAAAGATTAATCTACCTG
Source organism: Leuciscus leuciscus (assembly GCF_965113295.1). Classification (NCBI taxonomy): domain Eukaryota; kingdom Metazoa; phylum Chordata; class Actinopteri; order Cypriniformes; family Leuciscidae; genus Leuciscus; species Leuciscus leuciscus. The sequence goes on from NC_138729.1 coordinate 46,016,021, forward strand.
GGCGCTGCCATGTTTGCATGCATGCAATTTCTTTTAACGTTCTATACCAATTTATTCACATTCTATTCACTTTTCCGAGAAGGTAATTGGAAATTCCAATTAAAAGGCTAATTAAAAGGCTAATTAAAAGTCAAATTTAGACTCATCTAGAGAGTATATTTAAGGGGTCAAAAGAAATCAGGCTTCGAATCTCCCACATGTGCACCAAAGCTCAATGTATCTGGAACATGTGCGCTAACCACTAGGCCACAGCTCTGGGAACAGAAGTTTTTTTATTTTTTGTATGCATTGGTTCATTGTCTACTGGCCACATACAGCAGATTTGGATAGTTTAATAGATTTGCATTATATATACAAGATTAAAGCACTTAGAATAAAACACTCCTAATTATTTCCAAAGTGGAAAAACTTTTTTCCCCCCACAGCTGTGGTCCTTTCAAAGCATGACAAGCACTCTGTCTTGCTCTCAACTATTTTTGGCTTACCTTGAAAATCATTTTACGGAAAAGCATCTGAAAAGCTCAGGCACTTATAGAAGTGGGAATGGGAATAATGAAAGCTCTCGGTTTGAAAGGATGGTGTTATTGTCAGCGGTGCATCACCGAGGGCTATTGATTTAGTGGACAAAGAGATGTTGGAGACGAGGAGAGATGCGGTACATCTGGCCAGCGGACTCAATACAGAACCACGAACGCGGTCCACATCTGATGCTTGTGTCTCAATTAGTCTTTGCCGAATAAAGAGCCATTTCATTGACACTTGTGACAGCGGGAGCGCTACTTTGGCAGGTGGAGATGCTTGGCAGGTCTTTGTAAATAAATTCCAACTGCATCTTCGCTCAGACACTATATAGAGTGCCAGGAGGGAGGGCATGATGTCTCTCTGGCCAGCTGCGGTGTCTTTTAAAACATCCCTTTTTTTGTGTCTTTCTCTGTCTGTCTTTCCACGGTTCCGACAAAGCAAAAGCTCTCACCTTTTGTTCGTCTTTGATGAATGAACGAAGCGAAACACTCCTTGGAGTGTCATTTTGGCTGTAATGATTTGACCCCATCTGATTCATCTGCGGGCAAAACACCAAACAGCTCAGAGGAAATGAGGGCTCGGGTCCTGCCCTTTATTAGCGTGGCCAAAGGCCAGGACCTAATGCATCAGTTCTGCTTTCCAATTTGTTCAGCCTCAGTGCTGCGGAGAGAGAGAGGAATCTCTGTTTGTGTTGTTGTGCCTGATTGGATCTGCCTGGACAGACATCTGAACAGGAAGTGTACACAGATAGTGTAGCCATAAGTGATTGGTATGTTCAGCTCCACGCATGGAAATTGCGAACAGATTGATGATGGCTGTTGCTTTTTTTTATTTTTTTAACAGAAACAATGAAAAATTCACATGCTAATTCATATAGTGCATTAGTGTCAACCAAGCGGCAACCTTCCGATCTCTCCATTGAATCCAACACGGAAGGGACTTAAACAGCAATTCATCGACTGGCCACTAGAGACGGGCTCCAAAAGAGAGTCAATCCCATAGACCCCCCATGTTAAAATGCCCAACATTACAGCAGAACAAAATATGTTTACAGCCTGGTACAAAAAGTGGTTTTGGTCTATATAACAAATTTTGCCCTTCATGACAACTGTGAGTTATTTTTTTTTTAATAACTCGTTCTGAACGGTAGTTTAAATGATATTAAGCCTTAAAGTTCTGCATAATTGGATGGATGACAGGTGGATTGCGCTGCTGTCACTATTAGCCGTTTGTCTGCTGTCTAATAGCCGTCACGTCACCTCAGCTAATTCCGCCTCTTTGCCCATATTCGGTTATCCGAAAGTGACGCGCTGCCAAGATGGCGACTGTCGGCTCCGCCCACTTTGGGCTTCATAAATGCTCTTCAGAAACCTACGGGGGACGTCACGGACACTATGTCCATATTTTTTTACAGTCTATGGTGTCGACCCACTTTTTCAGTTGCATTGATTCCAGATCTATTTTTTCCCCATAGGGATTTATTCAACGTTTTTAGTTAAAGCATTATAAGCCATGAACTAACCTAACCAGCTACAAAGTGCATCACAACATCTTTTATCAGTGACCTTTTCTCTCTCATTTTCACTTTTTTTCTTTTATTTTCTACATATATTTTTTCTCTTTCAATACATTCTACTTGGATTTACTGTGTTTGTTTTTAAAGGGTAACTAAACCCCTGGTCAGAGCCTGACTCCACCCACTGGCAATATTTGAAAAATGCTGGAAAAGTAGGCAGAGCCCAGTGGAGAGGGGGCGTGTATCTGTGACGTATCTCTCTTTAGGCAAGGGCGTGGTTAACTGGTACTCTCTGACGTCAGAGGGTACCACAACTTCCAATAGGAAAATTCAACTGCAGTAGCCACTGTTCAACCTGAAGAGGGCAGCACTCAGACGTTTTTACACCATATTTTGTAAAATTAAAACACTTTAAACACAAATGTCAAAAAAACTACTTGAATCAATGAACAGCACTAATAAAGCCCCATTCTTACAGATCATTAACTAAAAAAAGTTGGTTTAGGGTTTAGTTACCCTTTAACCATGAAAATGCCTGTTTGTTATTTGAAGGTTTAAAAAATTTTTTGTTTCACTGCTTATAAATGTGGTTCAGTTAAATATGATGATGATGATGATGATGGTAATGATGGTGAGGCAGCCCTTGTGTGTTACGTGTGTACATATGCTTGTCATGGCCGTGAGTGTCCTGTTGTCTTTTTGCTCACGGTTGGTGGCATTGTATGTGGCTGAGAATAATATTCTTGATTAATTGAACGAAGCCTGTCTGCTGACAGCTCAGTGAAACTAGATCTTGTTTTAGCTTTAGATTTATGGCCACTGCAACCTGCCAGTAAATATATTACAGCCTCATACAACAATAAATGCTTCGATGAAATTAAAACAGTTCAGTAGATAGGCACATCCACATAATTACTCACAGCATTAAATCCTGCTTGGCTATGCATTAACGATTCATTGTGACTAATATCTTTTGTCCTCCAAGTGTTTTTTTGGTTTTTTTTTTTTTTTGGTCCAGGCAAAATTTAATTTTGTCGATTATCTTTTGGAAAGCACCAGCATGGAGTCATTCTTTGGCTGCCTTCGGTACCATTAAAGAGGACAGATGGAATTGAGCTCCTTTGGGCCTGTAAAAGTAATTTCTTTATACCAGCTACTAATGTCATCTCACAGTGGTGCTCTGTTAGAGGGAGAGAGCTGTCATATTGCAATTTCTCAAACACATTAGTCTTGCCTAGTCAGACTTTGACTAAAGTATGGTCCACTTTGCAGTTTATTCTGACCAAGATCCGACCATTTTGAGACAGTGGGACACATAATGCTTACCATAGTTAATTTTCTTTTCAGTTTAGGGATGGGTTTTTCTAAAATAGGTTATTACAATAGTTAATATATTATATTGTATTACCGGTATATAAATATTACAATAATACGACAATGTGTGGTAAAAATCATTCAAACTAGATGTACCGCATCGCGGTATAAAATATGACCGCCGCTCAGGCCTGCACTGGCTTTCCACAAAAATAAATGACGTGGAGTAATTTGGCTGTATTGCGTGTTTATGTATATACCTAAAAAAAGTAATAGTATGTGCATGTCTGTCTGTGTGTGTGTGTGTGTGTATGTGTGTGTGTTTGTGTATGTGTGTGTCTGTGTGTGTGTGTGTGTGTCTGTGCGTGTATGTATGTGTGCGTACATGTGTGCGCGTGTGTGTTTGTGTGTGTGTGTCTGTGCATGTGGATTTGTATGTGTGTGTATGGGTGTGTGTCTGTGCGTGTGGATGTCAGTGTGTGTGCATGCTTGCGTTTGTTTGTATTCCTGCATGTGTGTGTGTGACAGTATCATCCTAAACCAGCAACCCTTCGCTCAACAGCACCATCTACAGGCCGATGAGTGTACAGTCACTAAATGTGCACATAAATGAATTTATTTTATACCCCCCCATGGATGAAATTCTACAAAACTTAGCAGAGGATACCCCCAGAGGTTGTCAAGTTAATCATACACATGAAATATGGTGCAGTTCTGAACATCTCCACTGAAGATAGGGGCGATTAAAGCAGAATAATATTGCATTTTCATTTTTTATGGGAGGGGCGCAAATCACAAATGAGTGATTATGGGCTAGGTTGATGTGGGCCCTTAAGAGCAACATACCATAAAAATTTCTTCATCCTCGGTGCCACGGTTCAGGTAGTTATTTAGGAAAAACTGATTTTTTTGGGTTTTGGGGGGGCCCAGCGCGGGGGGGGAGTGGCCCCCGGGGACCAAACGAAATTTTTCCGTAGAAGTCTAGTGGGGCTACATGCCCACCAAATTTCATGTTCCCCGGTGTTTCGGTGTCCCTGGTATCGTTGATGAAAAATTTACGGGGGCCCCAGCGCGGGGGGGGAAGTGGCCTCCGGGGACCAAGCGAAATTTTTCCGTAAAAGTCTAGTAGACCAACATACCATAAAAATTTCTTCATCCTCGGTGCCACGGTTCAGGTAGTTATTTAGGAAAAACTGCATTTTTTTGGGTTTGGGAGGGGCCAGCGCGGGGGGGGGAGTGGCCCCCGGGGACCAAACGAAATTTTTCCGTAGAAGTCTAGTGGGGCTACATGCCCACCAAATTTCATGTTCCCCGGTGCTTCGGTGTCCCTGGTATCGTTGACGAAAAATTTACGGGGGCCCCAGCGCGGGGGGGGGGGGAGTGGCCCCCGGGGACCAAATGAAATTTTTCCGTAAAAGTCTAGTAGACCAACATACCACAAAAATTTCTTCATCCTCGGTGCCACGGTTCAGGTAGTTATTTAGGAAAAACTGCATTTTTTTGGGTTTGGGGGGGCCCAGCGCGGGGGGGGAGTGGCCCCCGGGGACCAAACGAAATTTTTCCTTAGAAGTCTAGTGGGGCTACATGCCCACCAAATTTCATGTTCCCCGGTGTTTCGGTGTCCCTGGTATCGTTGACGAAAAATTTACGGGGGCCCCAGCGCGGGGGGGGGAAGTGGCCCCCGCGGACCAAACGAAATTTTTCCGTAAAAGTCTAGTAGACCAACATACCATAAAAATTTCTTCATCCTCGGTGCTACGGTTCAGGTAGTTATTTAGGAAAAACTGCATTTTTTTGGGTTTGGGGGGGCCCAGCGCGGGGGGGGAGTGGCCCCCGGGGACCAAACGAAATTTTTCCTTAGAAGTCTAGTGGGGCTACATGCCCACCAAATTTCATGTTCCCCGGTGTTTCGGTGTCCCTGGTATTGTTGACGAAAAATTTAAGGGGGCCCCAGCGCGGGGGGGGGAGTGGCCCCCGGGGACCAAACGAAATTTTTCCGTAAAAGTCTAGTAGACCAACATACCATAAAAATTTCTTCATCCTCGGTGCCACGGTTCAGGTAGTTATTTAGGAAAAACTGAATTTTTTTGGGTTTGGGGGGGCCCAGCGCGGGGGGGGAGTGGCCCCCGGGGACCAAACGAAATTTTTCCTTAGAAGTCTAGTGGGGCTACATGCCCACCAAATTTCATGTTCCCCGGTGCTTCGGTGTCCCTGGTATCGTTGACGAAAAATTTAAGGGGGCCCCAGCGCGGGGGGGGGAGTGGCCCCCGGGGACCAAACGAAATTTTTCCGTAAAAGTCTAGTAGACCAACATACCATAAAAATTTCTTCATCCTCGGTGCCACGGTTCAGGTAGTTATTTAGGAAAAACTGAATTTTTTTGGGTTTGGGGGGGCCCAGCGCGGGGGGGGAGTGGCCCCCGGGGACCAAACGAAATTTTTCCTTAGAAGTCTAGTGGGGCTACATGCCCACCAAATTTCATGTTCCCCGGTGCTTCGGTGTCCCTGGTATCGTTGACGAAAAATTCAGTAAGGTGACGAAAAAAAAAAAAAACTTTGACAATCCCTATATGACCGCTTTCGCTAGCTACGCTAGCGGCGGTCATAATAATTGCACAGCACGTAACGGCCAACAAAGCTTAAAGGGTTAGTTCACCCCAAAATGAAAATTCTGTCATTATTTACTCACGGCTCGGCTTGCTTAGTTGGAGACATTAAATGTAACATTTAATTTAATATTCAACATTGATCTGCCTGCATTGACACTATTATACAAGAACTGAACTGAGCTGGACGATGACATCACGGTTTACTTCAGAGCGGCTATATATATTAGGGGTGTAACGATACGTATTCGTATCGAACCGTTCGGTACGAGGCTTTACGTACCGAACGGTTCGTTGGACCATTTTTTCTGCCGACCAAAATTTCGTTATTTCAAATGAAGGCGCGTCGCGGGTGGCAAGCGCGCTCATAGAGGCTGGCGCGACCACAACATCATCTGGCAAATGCAATGTAAGGAACGAAACTGAGCTACTCTTATTGTGTTTGTGTTGACCGTTTATCAGTTTTGACCTGTGAAGCGGGACTCGCGAGCCCTATGCGCGAGCCTGATCAAGCAACACCACACAGCGCTAAGAGATCCAGACCAGTAAAGAAAGCATTTGAATTTCAAATGCTTTTTGAATTCGCCACTGAAGTAATAACATCGCTGCGAGATCTAGTGAGAAGCATGCACATTTCTCTGTTATTAACGGATCAAACAGCGCTGACGTGGAAACCAGGAAGAAACATCGTGCCATGAATGAACTGGCCGGTGTCCACAGATCAGCAACATTCACCGTGGAATGGATTTGCTGTAGTATCATCACTAACTGCAAGGTATGGAAGTTTGGCAGGAATAGTGGGCTATAAAATGCTTTCAGGTAACATTACGTCTGTTTTATTTTGACATTATGAATACAATTGCTGCCCTCAAATGTTAATCTGAACAAAAATAAACCTTTGTTTATAACTAGCCTACTACTACAATATTGTATTTCATTTTGTCCAAGGAGCTGTTTTGTTTTATAGGCTAATAAGAAGAGTCAAGTATAGCTCCATTATTGCTCAGTAAAAAAGCAAAAAAAAAAACATACTTTATGATGTTAGTTTCATTAAATAAAATAATAATTTAAAAAAATAATAATTCAAGGAAATTTCTCTGGAATTTATTTATTTTTGCTGTAGCCTATGGAAAACGTGACACAAGTGTATCGTATCGAACCGAACTGTGAATTTTGTGAACGTTACACCCCTAATATATATATATATATACATACATAAATGTGACTTGACTTGACCCTCAAGTTGTTCCAAACCTGAATGAATTTATTTCTTCTGCTGAACACAAAAGAAGATATTTTGATGAATATGGGTAACCAAACAGCAGTTAATGGAAATTGACTTGATAGTATAAAAAAAAAAAAAAAAGGGGTCCCATCAACTGTTTGGCTACTGACATTCTTCAAAATATCTTCTTTTGTGTTCAACAGAAGAAAGAAATTAATTTAAGTTTGAAGGTAACAACTTGAAGGTAAGTCAATGATTGTAACATAGTTAGAGGTTGTGGGAAGGAGGAGGCGGGAACCGCCGAACATTCAACAACTTTTAATAAAATAAATAAACACATACAAAAACAAAAGTAAAGACGGCAGCCCCTCACGGACGACTGCCGCCACACATAATAAAACAGAAACATAAATCCAGGCCTGGCCTCTCTCATCCTTCACTGTCGCCGCTCCTCTGTGAGAGATACGTGCGTCGCGCAGGTGTCGCTCATCATCAATCATGCCACCGGCCTCGCACCCTCGGCCTCGTCCTGCTCGCCACAATGATTTTTTTAGACAACAATTTTTGAGTGAACTATTCCTTTAATATAATGTACTGTTATGAATATATATTTTGCTTGTTACTAAATGCTCAGAGTATCCTAGAAGTCAGCCAATCAGAATCAGATCCATTCATAACTTGCACAGTAACGTATGTGGCCGTTCACACAAAACGTGTTTTTCCATTCCACTGCGCTATACTTTTCCAAGGTTTTTCAATGTAAACGCGCTAGACGGACGTCTTTGACCGTTGCGCTCGGGACTCTCGTCTTTTGCAGCGTCTCATGCATGACACGGTGATGGGATTCTAAAAATGCGGCGTTCACGTTAAAAGAAATCCAACTTCACGTTTTTTGTTCCACTGACCTGCGTCTCACGTTTTTAACAGCAAAAATGCGATCTGTGTGCAGTATGCATCAGACAGAACGAAAAAAAAAATATTATTTCGATTTTTAGAATAAAAAAAAAAAGGTAGGACTTTATTTTCATGGTCCCTTTTGAACATTCTGTTGACTTTAAATAACTTTGCAACTACATGTCAACTAACTCTCAGAGTATTAATATCAGCTTAATATCTGTTGACTTTTTTTTGTGATGGTCCTCCAGCAGACATTCTACTAACTATGTGTAACTTTGCATTTACATGTCAACTTATTCTAACCCTACCAGTCTACTAATACTCTACTAAAACTCTAATGAGAGTTAGTAGACATGTAGGTGCAACGTTACTTATAGTCAACAGAATTTGTAAAAGGGACCATCAAATAAAGTGAAACAAAAAAATTATAATCCAAAATAGTTGTTGTATTTCTGATATCAAATATGAAATTTAATCGGTGTGATATGAGAGACATGAAAGAAGCGCCGCCCTCAAATACCAGGATGAGCGATCAGCGTTGCCATTGATGACGGCCATTATCAGGGAACAACTGACCTCGGAATGTCACGACCGACTGATCAGAATCAAGTATTTCAGAGAGCCATGTAATACATCACATGTAGTGGCGCATATAATCTCATCATTTGCACTTTTTTATAATCGTACTGAACCCTATTGCAATTTAGTTTTAATTTCCATTAATCATGCAGCCCTATCATACGGTCTGTGCATGGACTACTCTCACTTATTAAAGTGGAAATCAGTTTACTGAATAATGTAAACTTGACTGACTGCTTCATTTGCACTTTAAGTGTAATGTTTTTGAAGCTGTAATGACATCCAATTGTTTCTCTTTTCCAGAGTGAGAGTGTTTGACTTGCGTACTGGCTCGTCTGTCGTCTCTTTGTATGCCCATCACATGGGCGTGACCACCGTCCAGGCAGATGATTGGAAGGTTGTGAGCGGAGGCGGCGAGGGATTGGTCAGTGTGTGGGAGATGAGGATAGGAGCCAAACTCTGGGAAATGCACAACAGGTGAGAATGTTTGAACGCTTCAGATAAAAGCCTCTGCCAAATGCATAAATGGAAATAATAATTTATATGGATAAGAATCATTTAATCCAATAAAGCCTGATTGTCCATACAGATACACAAAATAAATGATCAACTTTGCAGAAAAACCTGTGGTATACAATCTATGCCTTCGGTCATCTGATTGATTTTAGCAAGTACTTTTAGTATTATTGTAGAGAAAAGTCCACCATCAGGTCGTGGTTCACGTGTCTTTTTGCTGTGAATTTACAGATTTGTATAAAGTAAACGTAAGAATAACTTTTCTATTGCTAGTAATATTTCAAGATAAACACTTACAGAACTTTTTCAGTTTGCCTGATTATCCATACCTCATTTTTTTTTTTTAGAAAAGTCATTAAAATGTAAGAATCAAATATGACACATCAGGCTCTTAAAGGAATGTTTGTTTGTACATCTCTCAATCATCATTACGTTTTACCCGCCACAATAAAAACTAGTTTTGATCATAAAACTAAGCATTTAAATATCATCTTGCTAATTATTTGGAGATATAGTGACAACTGATATTTATATGCATTATATTTAAGTAGACACTCTGCTGTACTGTTATAAAGAATTTACATTACAAACTATGAGAATTTCATTTTACATTTTGGCCACAAATGTATCAGCAATATTGCATATTTTTGCCTCGTTAAGTATGAGCTCCATTTTCTCCTGTCCTATATCATAATATATGAGCCATATTGGCCTGATGTATCAAATATGATACATATGCAAACTTATTTTTAAATAAACTGTTCGATAAACTGTTCCATAAAAAAAAAAAAACACTTTAGTTTAGGTTTTTCCAATTCTCACTATTAACTAGTTGCTTATTAGCATGCATATTGGCTGTTTATTAGTACTTATAAAGTACATATTAATGCCTTATTTTGCATGACCATATTATACATCCCTTAATCCTATAATACCTAAACTTAAAAACTACCTTCCTAACTATTAATAAGCAATAAATAATTTATTGAGGCAAAAGTCGTAGTTATTAGTTAGTTAATAGTGAGAATTGGACCCTAATCTAAAGTGTGACCAAAGATTTTTCTGACTATTATTTCCTATGTCAGGCATGGTTAAGATCATCATTGTTTTCAAAAGCAGGACTGCATTGCGGCCACATAATTGTTCTGTCTGTAAACAGGCACCCGGTTCGCCACATTCGGTTCAACAGCAGCACTCTGGTGACGGCCAACATCCCTGATGAGAAGAGCCCTCGCGGGGCTTGTATCACAGACGATGACCTCACCGCTCACCGCAGGTAAACACAGATATCACATTCTGTTGTGTTATCTTTGCTATTGTTTTTCCATCTGTTTATTTTGCACTTTTATTACTTCTTTAGATACAGAGGGCTGATCTGTCACTACGACTTCTCAATGGACTCATCTACACAGGACCACATTCTGCCCATCTGTAGGTCCAACTACATCGAGTCCTCGGGCTACAGCTATAACATTGGCTTGGCGGTGCCTTATGACATACTGAGTGGCCCTTAGATTGGCATCTAATACGCTGTGCTCTTGAGGCAAGTTGGACTGGGAAGATTGCCATTGAATTTGCTATTTTAAGATAATCTGGGCTCATATTCCTTTATTTAATCATAATTTGTGTAATTTCCAAACTTTGTGTTTGGATGACACATTAGGATGTGTTTGAGGACTAGTATTAATTAATTCTAGGTCTTTTTATATATCTATTGTATCATGTTCTGTCCTTGCACAGTTTAGTATACAATACTATTAAATCATCATCTGAGAAGATGAAATACAAATCATACAAAATTACGTTCCAGTGGTTTTAATGCTCTCTAATTCAACACACAAAATACACAATCCTTCAAATGTTTGAGAATCTTATGCTCATCTAGACAACATTTATTTGATTGAAAGTAAAAGTACAGTAAAATACAGTATTCTAATATTTTTTTTTATTGTAATATATTTAAAAATTTAATTTATTCCTGTGATGCAAAGATGAGTTTTCAGCATCATTACTCCAGTCTTCAGTGTCACATGATCCTCAGAAATCATTGTAATTTGCTGATTTCTTATCATTATCAGTGTTGAAAACAGTTGTGCTGCTTGATATTTTTGTGGAAACTGGGATACATTATATTTCCAGGATTCTTTGATGAATATAAAGTTCAAAACAGCTTTTAAAACAATGGTTATTTTATTCTCTTCAATATAAAGAAAAGGTTTTGTGACAGTTGTGAGGATTTCAAATGACAATAATGTACAAAAATATTGCACTGTAATATCCTACAGTAAATGCTGTTGCAGTAAAAACTTTACACACCCTGTATTATTTATTAATATATAACCTTGGTGGAAGGAAGCCAGATGTATTACATTTTAAGGGCAACAAAACAATCGCTCCCTGTTGTTTCTGAGGAAAATGATAAGATTTGTGGATTCATTAACTTAGGGTGTGGAGTGTTTTAGCATTGGTTTGTTAAGGAAGACTTCCTCCATTGCAAAACAAGCATTTTGCTCAAAAGGGAAATTCGCAATCACAAGGTTCACTTTTGCATTCTCAACAACCCTGCTAAAAATACAGTATACATAGTGTATCTATGAATCAAAATGTTTGCGAGCATGTCAGAGTAGAGTTGAGATAAGAAGCCACAAACACAGCCGGGCCTCAAGGGGTTGTTAAATGTCTTCCAAATATGTATAAACACACTGTATGTTCGCTTTGCCTCAGAGGTCTGGACTCTGAAGTGTATCCCCCAGAGCATGTTGTGGTCACTTCCACCATATCTACATCACTGGAGATATTTCAGAGAAAAACCCTCGAGTAAACTCAATACTAAGGGTTGAATCCGTGGGACAAACTTTAGATCTTTCGATCTAAAATAAAGACTGTGCTGAAAAAGTGCTGTTCAGAAGCGGAAATGACTCTCACTTCCCACAATGCATGGTTTCCAAGTTCCAGAAGTGAACATTCATCTTGGTCTCGATCTCGATGTCTTTCAATATCTGTTGGAGAGACGTTGAAAGTTGAGGTATGAATAGCATGCATGTCATTTTATTATAATATTTAAAGTCACAATGAGTTTTTTGTATTTATTTAAAATTATTTATCTGTACGCACCATTTACAAAAAAAAAATTAAATAATAATGTGCCCTCGTAATCTTTAATCAAAATATTTTCTACATCTCTTCTCTTCTCTGATGACATGTTTACTGGAGTGGGGGTGGGACAACCTGTCAGTTGCATGAGATCACAACGATTCGATCCAATCAATTCCCGATGGACAAAATAAAGTCCCGCCTTACATTTATTTTTTATTCATGAAGTCGTTTCACTCAATAGGGAAGAGAAGACTGTCACAACTTCCGTTTCATGTCAACTTCAAAGAATACTTCCGCCTGAAGTCATTTTCGTCATCAAGAGGCTCCGCGGACGGTGGACAGTGCACGTACAACAGCACATGTATGACTGACGAGTGCTTGAAAACAAAGTTCACTAGATAGTATGCACACGCCGAATGTGGCTTTCCCTGCTCACGGACAAAGGGACTATACTTTAAAAGGTTTTAAAAGATGGAGCAGAACACAGAAAATGAAGTATACCCAGGCCTTAAAATGTTATAGAGTGCAAACCTGCATGAACTGTTCAAAGGTGATTCCCTCATAAAATTCATCAGGACCCTAAAAACAAAAAGGTCACATCAGAATTTGACATTGCAGTGGAATTCAGATGAATTTAGAGAAGCGTCATGGACAGTGTTGCTAGATTAGCGACTGGTTTACATGTAGTCAGTCACTATATCATACTCTTTCTGTTGTCTGGCAGAAATAATGTAAATGAGAACAGCTTATTGGATATTGGTTATTAAAATACAGTATGTGTGCATGGCTTAGGAGAGAAAACAGATGTAAAGTGCCGACAAAGTGAGGACATTACGTCATCTAGTGACATATTTTTGAGCAGGATTGAGCTACTCTCCATTGAAAATAGTTGGCAACACTGATCTTGGAAAGTCACCGTACCATCTGACCCACTGTCTCACTGGCGACTTCCAGCATGGCAGCGTCTGAAATGGCTTTGGCTGTTTCTGCTCCTAAGGTTTCAGTGCTAGACAGCAGCTCCTCTACCACCTGCAATCACAATCACAATCAGTATCAAATCGTGCTACTGTGTTTGTAGCCATAAAAGTAGAAGTCAAATGATTCTTACAAGTCTATATTCATCCAGAGTGATGACGCCATCATTGTCAGTGTCGTGCATGTTGAACAGAACTACAGAGAAGGAAATATGCTTTTACCAAGTAGTTGTGTGGTGTAAAAATGTAAATCAGCAAAACTGTATAAATACTGAGAGAAATTTAAATAGCATCTCAAATTATGTTAAAAGGGGCATTTATAGTGACGCTTAACCGTTGTTTAGATATTTTTCACACACAGGATAATTCTATTTAACATGTCAAAGTATGTTAAAGGGGTAGTTCACCCAAAAATTAAAATCATTTACTCACCCTTATGTTGTTCCAAACCTGTACTAGTTTCTTATTGGGAGTCAATGGCTTCCGTCAACTGTCTGGTTACCAACATTCTTCAAAATATCTTCTTTTGTTTTCAACAGAAGACAGAAACTCATACAGGTTTGGAATAACATAAGGGTGAGTAAAAGATAACAGAATTTTCATTTTTGGGTGAAGTATCCCTTTAAAGTTACATTGCAGTGTGAGATCTGCAAAACTTGTATATCAACTTGTTTAGATCAAAACTGCAATTGAAAGAACATCTGTTTGAGGTCTTTATTTCTCACAGCGTAGTTTCTCCTTCTTGATGGTTTTTCTCTCCTCCTCAGCAATGTGTGGTTTGGGTGGTTTGAAAAAGGCCAGGACGGTAACGAATTCCTCAAAACCGATCTCCTGCAAACAGCCCTTCTCCTTTTGACCCAAGTTCCTTGATGACAACACACAGACATTATAGAAGTATTACTGTATAATAATTTTATTTCATTGCAAAATGTAAACTTTTATAGCCAAACTCTTAAAAATAAAGTTGGATATATATGCATGTCCAACTTTACCAGCATACATACAGTATATATATATATATATATATATATATATATATATATTGACTGTACACATTTTTAAGTGCCGTTCACACAACACTGTTTTCAACTATTGTTTTATACATTTTGGCCGTTTATTTACACAGCGTTTTGGGGGCCTGAAAACGCAAACTTTTGAAAACGATACTGTTATCGTCACCATGGAAACTACAGAAAGGCGAATTTGTGAAAACAGTGACATCATGTTGCATGCACATTATGTGTTCAGTCTATAGGCAAGTATAGTGTTTTTCTTTTTTTTGTGATTCTTTATTTATTAAACATTTTGTGTATATAACTATTTACAACAAAGCCCAAGATCGCCCATAACCGTAAGACTAAATATAAATACATAGAATAGATAAATATGACCAAAACTTAGAAGGATCTTAAAAACTTCTTGATAAAGTCTCAATAAGGTCCAACCAAAATTGTATTGTCTTTCTATTGGCTCCGAGCACTTTAGCTGTGGTACACTCCAGAAGGGCAATGTCCAGTAGATATGACATCCAGATAGACGTAGCTGGGGTAGTTGGTTCCAACCACAGTTTTAAGATAACCTTTTTAGCAGCAGTGAGGACAACGGACAGAATCCTCCTTTGATTGACAGACAGTGACAGCGAAGAATCATCCAGCAAAAGAAAAATCAGAGGGTCCTTTTGGATCGGAATCTTCAGAAGATCTGTCAGTAAGTCCTGGGCTGAGGACCAGACTGACACAATTCGAGAGCAGTCCCAGAACATATGCATATATGTACCTAAATTTGCACTATTACACAAGTGACAAAAAGGATCAGATTTTCAAGTATAGTGTTTCTTTACAAAGTGTCATCGCCAACCAACTACTGGCCTGGCAGCGGAATACAGCGTTTTTAGTCGTTTTCACGGATCTGTGAGAACGGGGATCATTTTGACAAACGTTCTCGACTTTACTCGAAAAACGCAAAGGAAAAATGCAAAACAATTCATGAAACTACAAAAATAGAAAAACATCAAACCACATCTAGAAAAAAAGCTGTGGACTTTCCTTTTAAAACTGAGATACCTGCAACCAACACCTGCACTCCCCCCTCCTGCCATCCACCAGGCCCAGATGGTGTTTCACCTGCCTGTTTAAAAGTCTGCGCTGGCCAACTGGCCCCCATCTTCACACAGATCTTCAACAGATCACTGGAGGAGTGTGAAGTTCCCTGCCGCTCCACTATCATTCCGGTCCCCCCAAAAAAATCACTGGATTGATGACAACAGACCTGTCGCTCTCACATCTGTGGTCATGAAGTCGTTTGAGAGACTGGTGTTGGCCTACCTGAAGGACATCACTGGACCCTTGCTGGATCCTCTTCAGTTTGCATACAGAGCGAACAGGTGTGTGGATGATGCAGTCAACATGGGACTGCATTACATCCTGCAACATATCGACAGACCTGGGGCCTCATTTATAAACGTGGCGTACGCACAAAACGGGGCTGAAAATGTGCGTACGCCACTTCCGACGCATAAGTTGTGATTTATAAAAACAAACTTGACAGGAAAATGTGCGCACCTGCACGCAAACTCTGACCCATGCGTACGAACGTTTTGGAGATGGAGCAGTTTGGCGACACCGATGGTGAGCTGGAGTTAAGTGTCTTTTTGGTCACTTTTAGACAGAAAATCTAAAGAAAATTAAACATATAGAGAAAGATAATACAAATATAATTTCACTCACCAAGCCTGTCACTTGAAGCAAATATCCATCCCTTCTTAAATGTCCGCGCCAGCGAGCGCGTTGGGCCGTTTAGTGAAACTGACGCAAATAACAGTTTAAATAAATAAAATAATGATTTAAACTGTGTTTTACTTCTGATATAAACATTTAGATTAAATATGCCATTCAAATTTAATGGAGTTAAACACTTAAACATGAAATCATTACTGAGAAGTTACAACATTTTTTATATTCAAATTCAATCAATAGAAATATTGTTGTAGATGCGATGTTTTTGAACACTTCCTGTGGCGTGCTGTGTTTTAATGTTTTAACCACAGAGATAATTGCTTATCATGATAATACCAGATTGTCTGAGAAAATAGTTTCGTACAAATAATGCCCAAGGCCGATCTGTTTCCATTAAAAATATAAATCAATTAAAAATACAATTCGGCCAGTGGAAAAGATTGAGAAAACTTTCTCTGAAATGTATTTTACACTATTTGATTTATGTATTCAAAAACAAGGCACAAGGCAAGGATAGGCAACTACTTGATTTTTATTAATGTAATGTGTCTTGTACCGTTAAAACGTTATCACGTGGATGAATAATAATATGCAAATGATATGCAGATGAGGATCTGCATAGTAAAACTAGGCGTTGTAAGCTCCATATATGGTTATTTCGGGGTGGAGACGCATGTGCGCACAATCTTCCGCTGACTGGGATTTATAAAGTGAATTCTGCGCAGGTTCTGGCGTACGAACGGTTTTATAAGTCTGAATATTTTTTTGTGTACGCCATTTTTGCCTTTCGGGCGCACGTACACTTTTAGTAAGGTTCCTACGCACAGTTTTATAAATGGGACCCCAGGAACTTACGCAAGTTTGGCCTTCAATACCGTCATGCCTGATCTTCTCACAGCCAAACTGATCAAGCTCTCCATGCCCACCAGCTTTCTTACAGATAGGCAGCAGCTAGTGAGACTGGGGAAACTCGCATCCAGGACCATCAGCACTGGCGCTCCTCAGGGTTACGTCCTCTCCCCACAACTCTTCTCAATGTTCACAAATGACTACACTTTTAAAAAAAACTCTGTTAAGCTCCTCAAGTTTGCAGACGACACCACTGTCATCGGCCTCATCCACAACGGTGACAAGTCTGCATACAGACAGGAGGTCGTACAACTGGCTGCCTGGTGCAGTCATAACAACCAGGAGCTGAACACGCTCAAAACAGTGGAGAGATGATAGTGGACTTCAGGAGGAACACCTCACTCTCCGAACAGTGGAGTCATTCAGGTTCCTGGTCACCACCATCTCTCATGACCTGAAGAGGGACACTCACATAGACTCTGTTGTGAAAAAGGCCCAGCAGAAGTTGCGCTTCCTTCGCCAGCAACCTTCCATGGGAACTACAGACACAATTCTACTCAACCTACATAGAGACCCACATAGAGAGTCTGCTCTATGTGCTTCTTTAACCGTCTGGTTTGGTTCAGAAGACTGAGAGGATTCTTGGTGTTCCCCTGACCTGTACTCCTCCAGAGTGAGGAAAAGGGCAGGTAAAATCATCACACTCCACTCACCCTGTTGCCTCAGATCACTGGGCACTGGCACATATAGGCACAGGAACAGCTTTTTTTCTACAGGACATTTCACTCTTAAAGAGTTGAATGCCTCCCTAAGCATTTGCCTGTAAGCAATCCAGGCAATATCTTTGTAAATTCAGTTGATATTTATTCAGCATCTGTAAATATGTTTATTATGACTAAACCTAACTGTGTCTTTATACTTTTAGATTTTAGGTGACATGTGAAGGCTAAGTATGGTAACCCATAGGGGTGTAACAATACCCTCAAGTCACGATTCGATATATATATATCACGATAACGATACTTGAACTCTTACGATACGATATTATTGCGATACTCCAAGACATATGGTAAAAGGTTAACAAAAATTTTACTGTTGATTAAAATGCAAAATTCGGTATAGAGACATTTAGGCCATTTAGGACTCTTGTGTCCTTAAACACTCGTTTTTTGGGGTCGACAGCTTATAAAAACTTAGTTCTGGTTTTTTTTAAGCTTGTTTGCTGTACACCCTGTCACATAGCAGCTTTTAGACATTTCTAAGTCACTTTTTAAGTCACTTTTTTTGTTCTAAGTCAAAAATTACAAGGAGACAGCTTCAGGCAATACAAAGACAATGGAGACGGTTGGATTGTTCCCGCACTCGGAGGGCGTGGTTTTCAGATTATGACGCATGTCGCTATGTCTCTATTACATTGGGTGTGGAAATGAATAGGCTTGGACTTGGTGTTGGTAACCCAATGCACAGGACAACAATGGTGAAACCAGAATGATTCTGAAGCTTAAAATACAGAATTATTTTAGACAAATATACTTGCACTCTTTCACTGACTAGGCCTAGATATTTAAAATAATGTAGGCCACTGGTAACATAAGACATTTGGCATTATCAGGACCCACAAATATTCCCCCATGGCATGATTATACATTATATTCAACATTATATAGTAGTTTAATGTAGTACTGACACTAAAACTATGTAAACTTGAATTTTTTCTCACACAGTAATTTTCATTTTGGGTGAATTATACACAATACATATTGTTGCATTTTCGTATTGCGATATATTGTGACACCCCAACCCATACTCAGAATTTGTCCTCTGCATTTAACCCATCCAAGTTAGTGATCACACACTTAGAGCAGTTAGTACACACACACACACACTGTGGCACCTAGGGAGCGATTGGGGGTTAGATGCATTGCTCAAGGGCACCTCAGTCAGTTCCTGCCGGTATTGAGAATCGAACCCACAGCCTTCAGGATACCAGTCTGACTCTCTAACTATTAGGCATTGATTATTAACTGATTCTAATTCTGATATGGACCCATATGTTAGAGTCTTTCTTTTTCTGTACACACCTTGTATCAAAGAAGGCCTCAATGATCTGTCTTCGGATTGGGTTGAGGGCCAAATCGCTCATATTCTCAAGGTGTTCACGTCTGAAATTTAGAAGAAACGGTTCTTTTTACACTACATTTCACTATAAAGGAAAATGAGTGTTTCAAAACACACAATTCAATAATACACGCTGTGTCATATGATATTAAGCAGAAGTTGAACTTGCATCAAAATTAGAAAAGCTAACTGGTAAAAACAACATATTGCAACAACAGATTTTGCTTATTGTTAAACTGTAACTCCAAAAATCTGCGTCCATAATTTGCAGACCAATGGCTCTGCCCTAACACAGGCATTAATATAAAGTGTGTGATAGATGACCGTTATGACAGTATTTGTTTACAGTCAATATAGTCTAAATGAGTGGCATCAAGTCATTTGTACAGTACCTTAAAGTGTCTTCATCTTGAGTCAGGTACACAAATCTGTTATGGAGGTTTTTTAGCTGCTCAATGGAAACTAAAGTGAGAAAAATACAGCAAATTTAGGAAGATTTCAAATAACTTTGCAAGTCAATGCAGTGTCAGTCAAAGCTGTTATGAAGGAGTGATGGAGACAGAGAATAGGCTGCGTCCGAAATCACATACTCTCTTGAGTAGGTGCTTATTTTGATTAAGTACATACTTTACGATTGCTAAAATAGTATGTTCAGTATAGTATGAGTGTAATCCAGACGTACTACAATCCCCATGTTGTCATTGTCATGTGACCCTACCAGCGCCAGTTGCGTTGCTTCACTTCCATTTAAAAATCCTCTCCTGTGGCCTCATAGGATAGTAAAGTGTCCATCGTATGCACTCTTCAGAATCTCATCGGAAGTAGTAAGTCATCTGGGTACCTTTTTGCCTTTTAGGATACTTTGAATTAGGACATACTTCTTTTGTCACGTCCTGTTTTTCTCCTATTAGTGAAGTATGTGATTTCGGATGCAGCTGATATGTGTGTGTGGAGTGCAAGATGAATTGATAATGAATCATATCATCAAACTGAGTTGTTAAACAATGCATGTTTCATTAGGTAACCATAATAAACTCTCAGATTACAACAGGAGGGAGGTGATGGACTCAATGTACAACACTGTCAACATCTCACAGTACAAATTGTATTTATAGATATTTAGTCAACCAAAATGGAATGTGCAATCAATCCCTTATCTCATGACAGCTGACACCAAATCAAAACACTCACTATTATTATTGCTCATACAATATGCATTTGAGATGTCTAGTATGTGCTAACTGTACACTATATATATATATATATATATATATATATATATATATATATATATATATACACTATATACTAACATAAAGGTTAATAAAAGCTGTAAAAATATATTGTTCATTGTTAGTTCATGTTAATGCATTAACTAATGTTTACTTACTGTAAAGTGTTACCTAAAGCAAAGATTATTGGAGTTTTTTCAGTTTTTGTACTTCAAAATTTCCCCATTTCTTTGTAATTTCTTTGTGAAATTTACTAGCAATTTCTGTGTGAAAATTATTTTAGAGTGACATAGAAAATAAAATATTGAATCTTTTTAGTAAGGTTTTTATTTTTATAAAAAAAATGAATTATTGATTTTAATTTGTACATTTTTATGATTTAATGAATTGATTATTACGACCACCCTGCAGTTCCTTTTACAAAACCATGATGTAGACTATTATTTTCTGCTGTTAACTGAGACACTTCTCTTTAATGGTGGAAATGACAAGAAGAAGTAAATTATAGGCTATAGTTCACAAATACATGCTCACAAGAAACAAAAACCAGTAAAACCAGAAAAACTCATATGTAAAGAAGAATAGTGTAAAGGAAGCAATATCTATTCTACATTTATTCTATCACAATTTAGTTGATTGTAATCTATTCATACAGTTGTACAGCAAATAACTCTCCATTCCTCAATAATGATCTATTGGCACAGTTATATTCACAGTTATGAGAGGGATTACTTGTGATTCTCCAAAAGTCCTTCTACTTCTACATTTAAACTGAGTGAAATTCGGGGTTCGTTAGATTTAGGTTGTTGTGTGTGTTGACAGTTCATTACTTTATTGCATTGCATCACTAGAATGCACTGAGAATTTAGACAGGCTATATGCACTAAGCATTTTAATATGCATATATTTGTTGTACAGTCATTGAATGATCAAGGGTCATTAACAAACATAATATAATGCTAAACATATCACTAATAATGATCATTTTGAATTTGTGTGAATGTGTGTGCTTTTTTTAACCATGCATGGTACTATTCTTTAAAGTACATTGGGGTATTGTGTATATTAATACCATAGTACTACCTTCAGGTACCATCACTGCACCATAGTACTTTTTTGTAAGTGTCTAACGTTAGGTCTATCGTTTAAGCACACATGGAAAAATGTAGCCGTCTATATATTTAGAAAGTTAGATACTCACAGCCAGTTTTATCAGTCAGATCTTGAAACTCAGGAACTCGTCCTGACTGAGAAGCACCCATGTTAACGTCCGGAAGAGACAATCACAACTTTCGCGATGTACGCTGCGCTCGCTCACACTTTAACAGCAAAGCTCCGCCCCTCTCATGAAATATGCAAATAAGCAGCAGTGACACACACACACATACACACACACACACATGGCTCTACCGGTTTTTACTGGGTTTGTGATTTTTTTTAAACGTATATGTATAAAAAGATGTATTTACATTTGATAATCTCCAAACTACATAAAAGAAGACATCCTGGCGTTTCTGTCATAGCAATATTTGGGGTCGTGGTCAATAAGATTTAGTGAATATATAAAATATAAATTATTAAATAATACGAATGTTCAACTTATATAATTAAATTGAAGTTTCTTAAAGATATTGTTTTTAAAACAACAATGCAAATAATGTGTTTGTGATATTTACCCAGCATCTTCTGCAGCCGGAGAAAGTTATAGTGTTGACAGATGCTTATTTGCATTATAAATATTTGAGGTTGTGTGACTTTGGATGAGTATTAAAGTTAATGCAAACACACTCTGCTTTGGATACAAGACGAGGGACATCGCCCTGACTTGTTTGTCGCTTGATAAAACAGTGAATTGCTGTCGATATATTGTCATATAGTGGGAAACAATATGAGACTACTAGTGAAAATATAAAATTATAACAATTCAAGTAAAAATATTAATTGACAAATTAACATGAATTTCAGAATGTTTTAATATTTGATTTGTATCTCAACTCAAAAAAAACCTGACGGTCATGTTCTCCAGAATCTAGAAGTAGGGAAATCTTACCATCTGTACAAGAGTTCACTTGGTCAATGTCTCAAATTTGCATACATTTGTTTGGTGACCTCAAAATGTTTTGCTTGAGAGAAACTTGAAAATGGAATCATCTACCACGATATTTTAAATTTTAATTTTTTTTCTTAATATACCAAATTAATATTTTATTATTCGAAATAATAATAATAAAATATTGAAAGGGAATCTTACAATCTCCCTAAACCTAAACTTACAAAGCTAAAGAGAAGTCATAAAAATAAAACAAACAAAGATAAATAAATAAATAAATAAATAACTGAACCACTAGAAGTGGGGATTCTTTTTTTTATTGAGATTCATTCTTATATTCTCAATGCTTTTGTATTTACAACCATGAGCCAAGAATTCCTTAAGCCCTTGTTCTCTAGGTCTTTTTTTTAAATAACTTTGAAGTAAACATTACAAAATAGTTCCAAGGTGACAGTGTTAGACATTTTACTTCATGTCAAGTGCATGTTTGTTAACATATTAACATATATGAAATTAGTGCATTAGTAACGACATAATGGACGGGCCTGAAGCTGATCATCAACACATATACTGTACAGAAGTTCAGACTCTCCTGTAGTGTAGGTTCATATAATCTCTATATATATTATCCAGAGTATGTTTTGTTTCCATAAATACTGTAACTCAACCACATCATTTGTACTCAACCACTCAAATTCTACAATTATTTCTTTCAGACTACATTTGCAGCTCTGGGGTCAAAGTTGCCCGTAAAACTGATCTAGGACAAGGATGTTGTACAAAGGAAATGAATTAAATAAAAACTACTGGTTTTGGCCTTAACAAGAACTCCAAACATCAAATTCGGTCCATTGTCAGTTGTATTGAGCAACTTCCTGTAATATTACAGGACAAATTGAGTGACTTTTCGCATTTAAAATGAGGAGGGAGGGAAAGAGGTGGCATTCTGGTCTACGGATCTAATAAATCATGGTCCTGGAAGTTGGCGGTTGGCTCGGATGGTTGGCCTGAGTTTGGGTTGAGGCCGTGGTAAAGCTCCTCTACAGTCCTGTGGGTCTTGCACATGTCCTCTGGGTAACGTGCCTGGAGCTCTTCATTAGCGATGTAGTGCGTGTCAGAAAACTCAGAGAAGTAGCGGCCGACCTCAGGGTGAGCGATCTCCAGCGGGGCAGAGTGAGGCTCCAGATTCTCTGCAAATGAAAAGAGAAAGTGAGGGTTTCTTAGATTTGATTTTGTTTTTTGGGCTCTACCAGGATAGGTTTTCATGCTTGAATGTTCAAAGACACTTTCACATATTTTACAATGGCAGCTCCTCTCCTCCCAGTCTGTCAGTAACGCTCTGTTTAGCTCCTGTTTCTATAAAGCCCCTCCTTCTGGAAAGGGCTCTGATTGGTCGACTGGACCAGTGTGTAGTTATTGATCAACCGCTTGTCCACTTCGAGCGTGCTCCAGAAACGTAGTGGACATAGTGTCCGTGACATCACCCGTAGGTTTCTGGAGCATTTTTGAAGCCCAAAGTGGGCGGAGCTGACAGTCGCCATCTTGGCAGCGCGTCACTCTCGGATAACCGAAAATGGGAAAAGAGGCGGGATTAGCTGAGGTGACGTGACGGCTAACAGACAGCAGACAAACGGCTAGTGACAGCAGCGCAATCCACCTGTCACTCAAGTGGCCACGCCCTTAATTATGCAGAACTTTAAGGCTTAATATCATTTAAATGGATGAGTTATAAAAAAATATAAAAAATCAGTTTTTTCTGATGAATTTTTTTTTTATAAAGGGTCAAATTAGCCATATAGATCAAAACTACTTTTCATACCAGGTTGTAAAAAAAGAATTCTGCTGTAAAGTTGGGCATATTAACAGTGGGGCTCTATGGGGTTGACTCTCTTTTGGACACTGTCTCTAGTGGCCAGTTGATGAACTGCAGTTTAAATCACTTCCGTGTTGGATTCAAGAGAGACCGGAAGGGTGCAGCTTAGTTTCAACAAACCACTAACGCTACTCAACCAGGCGTCGGCCCCTTTTTCACATTTGCCTTCGGCGGGAATTATTCAAAATCCTTTTGTACCGGGTAGTTCTTGGAACTTTGTTACAGGAACTAACAACCAGGGTGGTTCCTTGAGAACTGAATGTTCCCCTAAGGCCATCTGGTTGCATTCGCACCGCCAGTAGGAACTCTGAAGTGACGCAAGTCATTGTGACTTTTATTTTGACGGCGCTGAGAATGCCAGAGCACACATTCTCCATGTTCATTAGTTTACGATCTGTCTAATACGTTATTATATAGAACTGTTACACAAAGAAAGTAGACAGTATTTGAAAAGGTATTAGAGTTTGCCGTGAGGTTGATGTCCAGTGTTGCTGAGCAGAAATACATAATCAAGTTTCTCTTGGTCCACTCAAAGTTGCATTGGATTTTCTCCTTGAGAGGTCCATCTATCACTGTTTTCCATGTTCGTAGAGTTACTTACTGGAGTAAATATATAGGCTATAATCTGTGTGTACATGGCTTTTAAAAATGACAGGTGCTGGTCTTTTGCGTGCGTTCGGCCAATCAGTGTACACTTACGTCACTGGTAGTTCCTATAGTGCTGGTTTAGACCCTACTCTGAAGTAGAAGCTAAATTAGTTCCTCCAAAAGGAACCTGACCCATTTGCCCCCAAATAAATGATTCACTGCTGCTAATGAAATTGAGAGCAATTAGGATAAAGAGAGCAGTTTTCAGATACCAGTCTCCAAAAGTATATGCACAACCTATAAAATAAAAAAATCAAATAAAAAAGAATCAAATAATATCCATTGCTAAAATGATCCCACTGATCTTGGCTCACGGAAAGTCTCACCTTGCGCAGCGTATCTACAGGTCCCGTCCTGCACTAGGACGTTGTAAAATGGCTGATCAGCCCCCTTAGACAGTTGATGGACCCTCATGGTGTTAATCCACTCCTGACTCATGGTGCATTTAGGGTCCCATCCATAGATAACGCAGTTGTAGCCTGACCTGTGAGGACATCGGACAGTTTGAGAACATTCTTAACCAAATATTCCTAATATAAATTAGCCTCTTTTCACATTGTATTATTTGGCATCATATAAACACACAAGCATCACCTTGAGCACTGACGGCAGCTGCTTATCACACTAGCTAACACTGTTTGCTGCTCTTTTTACTCCTGTCCTATGTTTTTACTAGCTAAACTTGTGTGTTTCTGTTTCAGATGCATTGGAAGGGATTCACTTTTTACTGGAAAAGTAAGTTTTCCATTCATATTGAAAGAGTCTAATTATTTGTGGAAGCAATCACTTCCACAAATGATGTCTTCTCTCATACAACAAAAAAAGCTATATAAATGTTTTACTGACCCCAAGCTTTTGAATGTAAAATATAAATGTAAAATTTAAATAAATAATAATAATAATAAAAATAAAATAAAAAAAATCGGAAAAGTAGGAACAACTAAGGATTTTTTGTCTCTTCTAAGTCTCTTCTGCTCACCAAGGCTGCATTTATTTGATTAAATATACATTAAAACAGTAATATTGTGGAATATTATAGCAAATTAAAAGAACTGTTTACGCTTTTAGTGTCACATGATCCTTCAGAAATCTTTCTAATTTGGTGTGCAAGAAATATTTATTTTATTATCAATGTTGAAAACAGAATTTTTTTTGCTCCTTAATATTTTTGTGGAAACCGTGATACACTATCATTCAAAAGTGTGGGTTAAGTAAGATTTTTTTAAAAGAAAATAAATTAATACTTTTATTCATAAAGGACACAGATCAAACATGAGATCTGATCATGATTAAACAGATCAAAAGTGACAGTAAAGATATTTATGGTATTAATAGATATTAGATGTAACAAATAGATATTAATGGAACAAATGATTTATATTTGAAATAAATTCTGTTCAATGAACTTTCTATGAAAAAATTAATCATGGTTTCCACAAAAATATTAAGCAGCAAAAATATACATTGATAATATTAAAAAACATTATTAATAATTAAGTACCAATAACAATTGATGATAACCGAGCAGCAAATCAGCATATTAGAATGATTTCTGAAGGATCATGTGACACTGAAGACTGGAGTAATGATGCTGAAAATTCAGCTTTGCCGTCACAGGAATAAATTATATTTTAAAATATATTCAAATAGAAAACAGTTGAATTTTAATAATATTTCACAATGTTACTGTTTTTACTGTATATTTTAAATCAAATAAAATGCAGCATCAGTAAGAAAATTCTTTCAAAGAAAATTCAATCTTTTGACTTAGGGAATATTTCACCCGAAACTAAAAAAAGAGGCAAAATATAATACTTTGCAGTATTATATAGTATAGCCATGTTGGTTATAAAAAAAAAAAAGAGAACACTGTAGTTTTCAAGATAGAAGTTTATGTTGCTGTTCTAAAATTTCCGAATAAATGGAGTTTCAGGCTCCATGTAGTTCATAAGTGTGCAGCTCACACACACAGACAGGAACCCACCTCTTATGTTTCATGACGAGGCCTACAGAGTACTGTACGTCCCTGTGCTCCGGCGCGCTGCGTCTCTTCACCTCCGGCTCTTCCGGATGTCTCTTATGCTGGATGTGCTCGAGCGTATGCTGCACCAGATACCCGACCGCTCCGTGCTGGGACGGGTCCAGAGCCTGAATGTGCTGCAGAATATCCAACACCTGAGACAGAGACAAATCACATCAAACAAACCTGCGTATTACACACACACTGCTTACACTCGTCTCCCATTCAAATATTAATATAGACAATGATGAAATTCAATTATTACCCTCAATCATAAAAAGATGATGAGATTAATCGCAATATTCACCATCACAAATTCCCAATGCAAGTGCAAAATATACATTCCCTTTTAAGTTGTGTGTTAGGTGTGAAAAACATCTATTAGAAATGTAAAAGTGATGCTTAATATGCTTTTGTATTTTGTGCAAATAGCTCATCTTTTTGGCAGAGACTGCACAGATAATATACCCTTAGTAAAATAGCATATTACTTTTGTTTACACACTTTGAGAATAGCATGTCACTATTTGCACTTAGTGTAACCAGGGGTGCTATTTAGTCCTATTTATACTTGGTGCAAACAGTATCCACCTTCAAAATAGCAATTACCCTCTTTAAAGGGATAGTTCACCCAAACATGAAATTACTCACCCTCATGTAATTCCAAAACCATATACTTTCATTCATCTTTGAAACAAATGAAGATATTTTTAATGAAATCTCAGAGATTTCTGTTGCTCTATTGAAAGTCTATTCACTCAAAACCCTGACTGTTCAAAAATGTTCATAAAGAGATCATAAAATAAATCATATGAAAAAAGGGGGTTAATCCCAGTCTTCTGAAGTGACCTAAACATTGTTGCAGACCAGGTGCACCTCATGACAATGGTGTTCCCTGATGGAAGTGATCAGGAATGGTTTGAGGAACATGATGAAGAGTTCAAGATGTTCCCCAGATTCCCCAGATCTCAATCCAATTGAGCATCTGTGGGATGTGCTGGACCAACAAGTTCGATCCACGGTGGCTTCACCTCGAAACCTACAGGACTTGAAGGATCTGCTGCCAGAAACCACAGGACAGCTTCAGGGGTCTTGTAGAGTCCAGACCTCGGAGGGTCGGCGCTGTTTTGACCAACAGCACATTAGGCAGGAGATCATAATGTTTTGGCTCATTGGTATAAAGTGATCGTCTTTTAAAAAGACTTGGATTAAACTGCTCGATTCATATGGATTTATTTTACGATCTCTTTATAAATTTTTTGAACCGTTTCGGATGAATACACTTTCAATGGAGGGACAGAAATCTCTCGGATTTCATTAACCCTCTGGTGGCGGTCAAAAATGACAGATTTAGTTTAATTTCAATAAAATGAATGTACTATATTTTAGTTCTAAATTGTTTTCTATTTAATATTTTGTATTTTTATGGTATTTTATGGTACTAAATTATATTGATAAGGTAGTTATAATCCACTTATTCACTTATTAAGTGAATTTTAAATTTCCAACTTAAACTTTCTTAAATCTTAAATGCTTTGGAGCACAGATTTAAGTTTGGTCTCTTTTCAAAGATGACATTTGGCAGATTATTGCTGAAGTTAAGTGAGCTTAAAAAAGTTATAAAAGGATTTTCCGTTTATTGTCATGAAAAATGCACAAAGATACTACATAAATCTAGACAAGTTGTGTTCCAAACTTGAGGTTAACATCTAAAAAAAATTAGCTTTCAGTAAGATTTTGTTTGGCCGCAATACCAAAAGTTCCCACTAATTAAAGGCACACTATGCAGTTTCCGTTTTTCTCAAATAGTGACCCCTAGAGTCGCTGTGGAGTACTTGTATTTAACGTTACTGTCATAAATACCACTCAAGCAGAGCCGTCTCTGCACTCTTCCGACCGCGCTTTCTTCATCGACTCTGCCATGATTCACGTCTGAAATGCGTGCTAGTGTCTTCCATAGAGGCTGCTTCATATGTTGTTGATGTATGTGACGTCGTGCCGTAAAGCAAGTCGTGATTCTCGCGAGATTTGGCGTGGCGCCACCTCTCAAACTTGCATTGCTGGTTTTTTCAGCACCATTTACCCTTTTCAAATCATGTCCAATCATTTTTGCGTGTTCACATTGCAAGTGCCAAAACCTTTACTAAGTTTCATAACATTACGAAGTAACAAAAAACTGAGCTTTTGTGAGCACCAATATCTTCATTTGTGTTCTGAAGACGAACGAAAGGCTTATGGGTCTGGATTGACATGAGGGTGAGTAATTGATTTATTTTTGTGTTAATTAACCCTTTATCACTTAGTGTAAAGAGCCGCCACCTTTATATTTAAAGGCCTTTTTCATGGAATAACAATGGAGAGTTATAGGAAAGCATTGGAACAGAAAGAAGGAATGGGATTAGAAAATGATGAAGGACAAATTCAAACCAGTATCCTTATGCATATGCACCGGAGAGAGTTTATCTTTTACTATTCAATATTAAAGGGATGGTTTGGAGTAAAATCAACCTAGGGTCCTTTGCACCATGACCTCAAGCCAAACACCCCCCCCCCCAGAAGTCTTTTTTCCCTTGGTCGAACATTATTAAAGTTAGAGCTTATTTAGAGATATCAGCCGGATGGCTTAGTGGAGGCACTAATGGATCCTATGATGTATCTCGTAAATTACCACACTAATAATGCCCAGAATGGTACCAAACTTATACATTAGTACAAATAGGTTCTGTACTCATAAAACAAGGCATTGGAAAGTTTGTAAGTACATCAGGAGTTTATTTAAATAACACTTGCCTGACGGCTCATGCTACCGCTAACCCGGACGTCGACGTAACTTCCGTGATTTGGGAAAAGCCCGTAAAAGTCCTGGCAGAAAGCGATGCATGAGGATGTAGTGTAACGACGCCCATTTCCAGGAATACACTAATATTTTGTTGGTAGTACCAGTTTGCAACAATTATTAGTTAACACTAAGTTGTCAACACTTCGGAAAAAATAATAATTCGTCATTGCACTACATCTTCATGCATAGCTTTCTGCCAGGACTTTTACGTGCTTTTCCCAAATCACTGAAGTGACGTCGACGTCCGGGTTAGCGGTAGCATGAGCCGTCAGGCAAGTGTTATTTAAATAAACTCCTGATGTACTTACAAACTTTCCAATGCCTCGTTTTATGAGTACAGAACCTATTTGCACTACTGTAGACGTTTGGACCATTCTGGGCATTATTAGTGGGGTAATTTACGAGATACATCATAGGATCCATTAGCGCCTGCACTAAGCCATCCGGCTGATATCTCTAAATAAGCTCTAACTTTAATAATGTTCGACCAAGGGAAAAAAGGCTTCTGGGGGGGTGTTTGGCTCGAGGTCATGGTGCAAAGGACCCTAGGGTTGATTTTACTCCGAACCATCCCTTTAAGCATCGGTTTTCTACTGTGAATTGTGGATTGTTACTGACATTCAAGTCTCATCTGAGAGACTGAACTCACTTTCTCAGGCCAGATGCCCAGATGGAAGTAGAGGCGGGCCTGCAGCAGAAGATACTGCACGTTATCAGGGTTAATAGTGAGATAGAGATCCAGAGAGTCCCGCAGGAGCTGATATGATTTCTCATTCCCTTCCCTAGACAAAAAGCAAAAGCAAGCACATTTTGTAACAAACATGGGTCTGACTAATTCACAAGTTTAGCTGACAGCCAAGAAAACTAATTTCATTTACATAAAACAGTCTAAACTGCAGAATCCCCTGACTGGTTTACTAATGAGTACACATGCAGCATGAAATAAGTTTCTGACAATAAGAATATAAAAGAACTGTTCATGACGCATAAAAGCACAAGTACAGTAATGAAAGCAAGAGGGTACATTTACACAACAACGAAGTACTAAAAACAGTTTTTCCCGTCGTGTTTTTCATGCAAAGACAAATACATTGTCAAAACGATCTCCATTCACAATAATCTGAAAAAATGACTAAAAATGCTGTATTCTGCTGCCAGGCCAGTAGTTGGCGATATCATTTTGTAAAGAAATGCTACATGCCTATATACTGAACACTTAATGCGCATGCGGATGACATTACCCTTAACACAAACTCACGTTTTTGTAGTTTACACAGAGACAATAACAGTAGTGGTCGACCGATATATCGCCAAAGGCCGATACATCGGCCGATATTTGCCATTTTTTAAATATTTTGACGGACTTTTATTTTGACGGGTGGTGAACACCAGCGCCTGAGAAGAGAACGGCAGCGCCTGATCACACAGCGCTCACTCACATTCTCCGTCTTCATTAGTTTACGATCTCTGTCAGTCATATCTAATCCTTTGTTAGACAGAACTGGTAAACAAAGAAAGTAAATGGTATGCGAAAAAGTAAAACGTTTGCTTTTATATTATTTGTAACAGAAAAGGCAAACAATCAGGCTAAAATACTTTCTCATTTACCGTCAAC
>NC_138729.1:46052242-46137242 GCF_965113295.1 Leuciscus leuciscus
AAAAAATTAAAATAAAAATAAAAACCTTTATATATAAAAAGGTATTACAAATATATTAAACCTATTCCTTAAATGTGGCTAGGATAATGTTGTGTGTCATTTTCTAAAGTATATATTTTTTGTGTGCTTATATATCACCTAGATTACAAAGAAATTATTGTTAATTGTGGCAGAGGGTGCAATTCAATTTCATGCGAAATGTAATTTGCATGTATCTGCCAAAACATAACTAACTATAGTATACACTAAAACACAATAGTTACTAGTAGTTATCGTTATTTAACACCTATACATTTAATAAACTTAAAACTATAGTTCTATTTAAAGACGGGTTTTTTTGTGTTTTTTTATGTAGGCCTATATGTTAATTTATTATTAGCAGAATTTCATGCATTTGTGTGTTTAATGTCGCTAAACGTTGTAAACAATCATAAGTGCATTTCGTTATTTCAACGTATAGGAGGTGAGTCCGTAATAGTTACATATTACATGTTATGCCTCTCTCTGCATGTGCACACAGGACCGAATTTGGTGCATCAGCAGAATGAGAACACGACCTGACAGCTCTCAAGTCACGCATTGAATGCACACCTTAAACCACCTATCAGGGATCAAACACATTTCTTATGGTTTGAAAACTCGAGTTTGAAGGAGGTATAAAGCTTTAGAAATGTGTTTAATTTATGCCACCTGAGTTTGTACTGATGCGCCCAGACCTTTCCTCTGCCATGGCACACGTCATGTAGCCTCTTGCACGTGCAGGAAACGTTGCTAATGTCGATATGGTTTAGAACGGGAAAACACAATATATGCTCTAATAATTCGGCTGGTAAATCGGTTAACTGCTTAGCGAAACTCTCTGAAATATCCGTATTTGTCCCTAAAACTCGATCTCCCGTGTATGGCGTCGCCATCTTTTCTGTTTACTCCGATGACCTCATCGAAGCCCCGCCCAGTTGTCAACGAAAGCACGCCCCTTTCTGGTGCAAAGGGCTGAACTTTGAGAATATCGTGAAATAAGCCGAATATACCCATTTATATTTGAATGAAACACGTAAATTTTACATTTACTATAAATATTAATGTATAATATAATATAGTATATGTAAATAAAAATACAATTCAGGTATAAATTAGAAAAGGACATTAGATTTAAAGATCTATTTTATTTTATTTTTATTTTTATTTATTTTCCAATCATTTGAATTTAACATTTAAAATAAAAACTGAACATAGATTTCGCATTTAATCTTGAAATCTAGATACTTAGTAGCATATATTATATTTACATTCATAATTTGATTTAAATAATGAATACTAATGACATATTTATAAATAACAATTAAAACGTAATAAATGTTTAAATTAGTACACAATTTGAAGGTGATTAATAATCGTTTTATGTTAAGAATTTACTCTAAATGGACAAGTGATGTACAATATGCTTAGCATTTTTACAGCATGTCCAAAATAATATCTTAGTTTTACTTTTTGGAAATAAATGACTGGAAGTGCTTTGATTATTTAATAATTGTGGTATTGTGCGATGTATTATCTCCTAAAAAAAAAAAAGGCTTTTAACTAGCTCAATGAAGCGCACTTTTGCGCATGTCCTTCCTCCTCATGCACGCGCACGCGAAGTTTCAGCTGCAGTTTTGGCCCGAAAGAGTCAAACCAGCAGCGGTGTTTGTGTGTCAGGTGTTTAAACGGGCGTGAATCACACACACACCGTAGGAATTCAGCTGTGTTTACGGCTCGACAGGTGAGTTAGCAACCGGTTTACGAGCTGTCAGTCCAATTCCGTCAAAAACACTTATTAACAAACAAAACAATGGCGTGAAACCGTAGATTAGCATAAACAAGCGTTTATGAGTACGTCAAATGTTGTGAAGTATTGTAAAAGTTAGTATTTTGCTACACGAATGTATAGTTAAGTGTTATATAATAGGTTCGTGTTTGTTCTCAGTTATCTGTCATATTATATCACGCTTATAGTAGTTTTAAATTAGCTTCTTTTGTCTATTGTTATTGCACATGCAGTGTATTACTAGCGAATAAGTTATTCATCAGTAAACTTATGCTATTCTCTTTTCCTTGTATCTTCTTGCAGGCTTAATGGCGCTTTAGAGGAAGTAAAAGGGATAGTATGTGCCCAGCTGCTAGTAAACAACAGTTAATGCAGGTGGTTTGTCAACATCCTGCCTTTAGACATGCACTTTAATCACATTTATTGTTACATTTGCCAGTAATGCTAGGTTGAAGCTTTTAACAAGAAGTCAACCCTTAATGTTTTTCATCATAAGCTATGCTTCAGATATAGTTAGTCAACAGGTTAATGTTGTTTCTAAAGAGGTGGAAAGTTAAGCAGCTATTATGGCAAGTGTCCTTGCCTCAAAAATGGGACTCAATTCCCTCTGGAGGAAACAAGCCAAAAACTTCAGCGTCACAATTGTTACAATGGATGCTGACTTGGAGTTTAGCTGCGAGGTAAGTGGCTCGGAGCATTTTGCATGAATGTGATGTTTGTATAAATGCATTGCATTGTTTTTATGTGGTGGTGAAGCTCCTTGAATTATGACGGAATTAAGTTTAAGCTGTCTATGTAGGAGTGCATATCACATTCATGCTATATTATGGTTGTAAATCTATTGTAGCCTACAACCAAACCTGTACTGTCAGTGATCAATGCTTCTCATCAGCAACCAGAGGGCATGTAAGCATAGTTTAGGGAAGACACCAGGCTGTCGACATTTTTATGTCCCGGCTCACTGTTGTCCCCTTGAGCAAGACACTCAACCTGACCTGTTTCTCCAGCGGAGCTGCATCAAGACATTCCTGTCTTGCTTTTTGTTTGAATGGAGAAACGGTTCAGTGGCCTTAAGGAATAGCTCTTCCCAAAACGGAAATTCTGTCATTTACTCCCCTCATGTCATTCCAATCCTGTATTCATTTCTTTTTTTCTGTGAATACACGAGAATGTACAAGCTAGAGCTTGCATACAGCAAACGTGAGATGATGGTTTATGTCACCAAGCTATTGAAAAAGCACCATAAAAGTAAATCACCTTTTGAAAATAACTTGAGGCTTCAAGTTAACATTGTATGAAGATTGTGTCATTGAATCATTCATTCAAGAGATCCATTCAAAAACTCAACTTTTAAACATACACTCCTGGGCCCGTATTCATAAAGAATCTTAATGCAAAGAGTAGCTCCTAGTAAGAAAATTCTTAGAAATGTGGGCGTTTACTCTTAAAATTAAAGAAAAAATCCTAGTAAAGAAAAAAGTCATCCAGAAAGCATCTTAACCCTTAAAAGAGGTCTTAAGGTCAAAATTGTTAGGAGCACGGATGAGGACTTTTAAGAGGCTTAAGAGTTTCTTTAGCAGAGGAGAAAATGTCAGAAAGACGAAGAGGGAGAAGCAATGTGTTGCAGACAATGAATAACAGTGAGTTAATAAGACGCTATAGATTAGATCGTGCAGGGATCATGTTTGTGACTGATCGCTAACATCTCCAACACAGCACAGAAATGCCATAGCGCCAGAAATGAAAGTAATCACTACATTACGATATTTGACAACTGGGAAAATTCCATGTTTGATACATTAAAACCAACATTCAAACCACCACTTAAATAGACATGCCAGCAATCAGTGTAATTGGCTTAGAATGATAAAAAAAAATTCCACTCTTTCCAATCAAATACCTTATAGGAAATTAACTGCATGGTAAATAATTAAAAAAGGATTATATACACATATGTAATGTGTGTGTGTGTGTGTGTGAGAACGGTCAAATAGGAAAAATTACGCATGTAATTTCAAAGTGAAGGCTTAGAATAGACCCTATACTTAAAATCACTTTTTTTTTTTCTTCTTGGACAACCAACCAATCACAGTCTTCAAAAGATTGTGTCATACATAGCAACGGGGTCAACCCCGCCTCCTTACAAAGATGAAAGTTTTTGTCTTTTCCTTACTCAGAGTTGCTCTCAGATCGGTCCCGAATCGCTTTTAAGCTAAGACTCCTACGTAAAAGTTTTTAAGCTAAATTAAAAGTTTTCTTAGAGGATTCTTAGAATCTTTATGAATACGGGCCCTGATCGTGAACTTCCATAAGTGAAGTGCAGCTCTAGCATAAACCTATAAAATGCATACCTCTAATACAGTGTACAAGTTTTATGCCATTGATGTGAAACGCAATTAGTTCTTGACAAAACTGCAAATGAACAATTTAGCTGTAAATGAGATATGAGTACTTTGAGGTGAAGATTATCCATGTACAACAACTTAAATTTGTTTTGTTTTCTTCACACAAAGCTACCAGAAGGCTAGAAATACAGTGCACACGTTATATAGATTATTTTTAGTGTCCTTTTTGGAGTTTGGCTGTATAAAACACCATTCACTTTTCTTGTGTGGAAAACAGAAGCTTGAACATTCTGCCTAACATCTCCTTTTTGTGTTTGTGAAAATAATATTTCTTTAAAAATAGTCTCAAAAACTTTTCAAAAAACACTCATGACAGCTTGAATGGAAAAAAAAACCCTAAAACAAACATACACATCTACAAAGCAAGCAGCATCATGTATCGCAGTAATCCTCATTCCCACATATAAAGGTGTTTTCTACAAACTGTGAATCCGGTGGGAGTTCTGCAGGCATATAGAGGGTTTCTCTGTGGAGCTGCACTTCATTTGCACATAGCATCCACTGAGTTTCTTGCAGGAAGATGCCCTATTTTTACACTCAACATCACAAGAGAGTGTTTTTGAATTAAGGGAAAACAGATGGTGGTAAGAGAACTGCGTGACAGACGGGTACCACGAGTTAATGTCCCATGAGGCACGATGGTCCCACTCTACAAGGCCCTGTGCCTGTGTTTGCCTGTCTCTCACTCTTTTTTGATCTTTCACACTCATTAACAGTATTTCCCTTGGTGGCAGTGAGGTTCTGAGGGATCATGGTGCTGTTGTCATAGACCGATAAGGGGGCATATATGTACTACGAAGTGGCTTTAGACACAAAACTAAACGTATGGTTAGAATTAAGGGAGCAAGATGTAGCTGTTCTGGTTGACGTATTCATTATTCACTTTTTTTTTTCCTCATATTGATAGAGAAATATTACAGGTTCAAGTTCAAACTATCGATTACCACAAACAGTAACAGTATTATTTTGAACAAAAATAGTATTTGAGTGAAATTGTCTAAATCCTTTTAGCAGTAGCAATACTGTTTTATGCAGATTAACATATATTTGTTACAGATGTCATTCATGTGAGTGGAATTTGCTCCGTGCAAACAAATTTTATAGTATTGTTTGGTGGTTTTGTGACAGTTTTTGCTAAATCATGACGTTAAATATTGGATTTAACTTTAAATTGTATAATGTTTAAGCCTTGCTATACTTTCAAAAACTGTTAAAACATTTAGCTCCATAGACTTCCATTATAAGTGCAGTACTGAACATGTATTTTTATAAATTATTTTCTGTGGTAATCATCAGCATTTAGAGCAAATTCAGAGCTTAAGTAGTAATGTTTAACCCAGAATATTCATTTTAAAGGTCAAAATTGAGAAATTAGGACCATTGCATCTGATTTCAGCAAAATTAAGATTCTATTTTGGTGCATCTTTGTATTTCATAAACAACACCACTTGGTGGCAGCATGGATTTAGAAAACAAAATCCATTTCTCTTATAGACTTTTTGCTTTTTCTCCCTCCTCTCAGACGTTGAAATTGTATTGCTTATCATTCATAGCTGATGATAGCCCAGCACTGAAGTCAATGACAGGGTTTACTAAACCACACATTTTTTTTTTACCTTTGTGTATATAGTAATGGATATTATTTCACAGTGACAGAAAAAGGTCCCCAAACAGTTAGGAATAACATAGCCAAAATCCTGAAACTAGAGGAAAACCCATGAAGTCTTTTTTCAGCTCTTAAATGTTTTCTTAGCATGCTATTTAAAGTGAAAAAGAAGTGTCAGAATGCACAACAGATTCCACACAGATTGTCAAGGCATTTCAAATATTTGTCATGGGTTTCAGTTTCAGCATTGTCATGCAACTTATTAGAAGTACAGAATGCCTACATATTTTCTATTCGAAATTCAAAACACTTCATCTGCATTTTAATTTGTGCTGTAGGCTAATATTTATTTTAATCCATCTCTGTGTGATACCGGACTGGTATTACGTGTGCTGGTGTCATCTAATCTTGTGCCGTATAACAAGAAAGACAGTCCTGGGGTCTAGTTCAGTCAGTAAAATCTGATTTGAGGGTAATAGCGTGGGGCTCAATATTGGATAAAGACAGCGTTTGACTTTGAGGTTTCTGATTTTGTTCTTTCTTGTGCTGTTACTCTGTCAAGTTTTCAGTGCTTTTTTTTCACCCTAAAAAGCCACATAACTTCTCTGCTGAATATTTAGGGCCGCGAGTGAACCCCTCGTTTCTCCGTGAATGTTTGCACCAGCTGACGGTCGTCCTTGAAGGCGGCCCGTCAGCTTCCTAGAGGAGAAGCCTCAGCATATTTAATTGCTTGGACTCTGGATGGCAGCATATTGTCATATGTTCTCATACATAAACATTAGGCAAGATGAAACCGCACTTTGAAAAGCACCTGTCCCTGTTATGCTAATACAGTTTGCAGAGTTGATGATGTTTGCAAGACTGTGGAGGTTGTCAGTACTTATAACAGCAAGTTTCTGTCCTCTGTCATAACTCTAATCATTCAAGGTGGCAAAAGTGGCAAGTGTATTGTTCACAAGACACTAACATCTAGCTCAGCTGCGTCCAGATGATGCCGAATCCCACTAATGACAAGGCTAATCGAGCACAGATGCTTACACAAGAGAATTATTCTCACAAGATGAGTTTTTGAATTGTTATTCTGCTAATATACTCCTGCAGATTGCATTCTGAAATCCGAAGTTATTAAATGGACCGCTATTTCCAATGTCAGTTTCTTTTTTCTGTCCAATCCATCTAACCAATAAAATGAATGACAAACATGCAGCTGCCTTATGCAGGCTTTTTATTTATTTATTATTTTTTACTGGCCTCCTGACAGTAGTCCTGATAAAAGATGAACTGATATGTCCGAAAACGAGTGAATGCGCTTGCTGACAGCAGAGACTTTGTAATGATGCCCAGACTCATTTCTCTGCCTTGTGTCCACATGGTTTGTGGAAATGAGGTTATTCAGGGAATGCCATTGTTCATTATACTGGAGCTGTTCAGATTTGTGGTCAGTCTGAATTCGATTAGTCTGTTGCAATCCTTAAGAGAGTTAAAGTGTTTCCTGTTAGGCTTTTTAAAATGTAACATTTGGGATTAAATTATGTTCTATGTATATGTCCCAGCTCAACCTCTTGTTTCAACAGAACAAGAATTATGACGAAGGAATGGGTTTTTAAAAATAGTTGAAAAAAATTCACCCTGTACTTTAACATGCACTTCTTACTGACCCTTTTTTGTAATCTTGTTTGGGCAGCTGAAGTGGAAAGGAAAGGATCTGTTTGAACTTGTGTGCCGGACACTGGGACTCAGGGAGACATGGTTTTTTGGTCTGCGGTATGACGTCAAAGACACCGTGGCATGGCTGAAAATGGACAAGAAGGTAAAACACTCATTTTGAACTGGCTTTACTTAATTTAGGCTTTTAAAAGTATTTTTGACAGTTCTGAAATGTACTGTGTAATGATATACACTACCTTTCAAAAGTTTGTGGTAAGTAATATCGTAAAGACTTTTACATTGTTACAAACATTTCTATTTCAAATAAATGCTGTTCTTTTCAACTTTCTGTTCATCAAAGAAACTTGAAAAAAAAAACACTTATCACAGTTTTCTTACAAATATTGAGCAATACAACATAATAATAAGAAATGATTTCTGAAGAATCATGTGACTGGAGTAATGATGCTTTGCCATCACAGGAATACATTACATATTAAATCATATAAAATAGGAAACAGTTATTTGAAATTGTAATAGTTTCACAGTATTATTTTTGAATGATTTTTTATTTTATTTTTACAGTATTTTTGATCAAATAAATTCAGCCTTGGTGAGCATAATAGACAAATAATAATAATAAAAAATGTTGCTGACCCCAAACTTTTGAACTGTAGTCGACATTAAAACAAACTCTCATGAAAACGTACTCGGTTACTAACGTAACCTCGGTTCTCTCTAGAGAGGAAACGAGTACTGCGTAATATCTTACGCTAGGGGAAATCTCTTTTCCGCGAGATACTGAAGCCAAAAAATTATCCTTAATTTTGAAATAATGTAAAACGCGTTGCGGCAGCATGCAGACACAGGCGAGACAGCTCGCGCGCCTATTGGCTGCCCTGCGGCAACTGCAGCAGCCTATCGATAAGGCCCTATCGTGACGTCATCACCAATGGGGGCGCTTCGCGCCCCATACGTCACGTCCCGCCGAAACGGGCGTGGCCTGGGGCTATAAATATAGCATCGAAAGGCTAGCTTACCGGTTTTTCATCGCCGGAGCGAACCGGAGCGTGCGCAGGCACGGCAAGATACGCAGTACTCGTTTCCTCTCTAGAGAGAACCGAGGTTACGTTAGTAACCGAGTACGTTCTCTTACGAGAGGTACTCTCGTACTGCGTAATATCTTACGCTAGGGGAAACAGTGTAAAACGCCGTGCATGCTATGATCCAGCACCAAAGTCCCAAGGGCAGGTGCCCGGGCTCATGTAGTACATGATCATAAGTGACTCACAGAGAGCCCAGGAAGAGTGGCTAGAATAGCATCATTCCTGTAATGCAGCATCCTATAAGAACAGTTATAGTGATGGTATTTACTCAGTCAGGGCGACCCCGGCCTGGACTGATGAATATAGTGGGTCTTACACATTGCCCATAGAGCTGCGCGATCTAAACGAGCGTTGCTCGCGCTATTTTGGTATTCTGGGCCGGACGTACTCGGGGCAGACAGTACCGATTTCTAGACTGAAAGCAGCTTAGCTTGCAGAGCGGGAACCTCTAGGTTATAAAACCTTATAAATGTAGACGGGGAGGCCCAGCCTGCCGCCATACAGATATCTTGCAAGGCAATCCCACTAGACCAAGCCCACGACGAGGCCACGCCTCTCGTGGAGTGCGCTCTGACACCCAATGGGCACTGCAAGCCCTTAGAGGTGTAAGCCAGCGCTATAGCATCGACTATCCATCTGGATAGGCTCTGTTTCGAAACGGCGAGTCCCTTAGAACGTCCGTAGAGTGAAACAAAGAGCTGCTCCGTCTGTCTGAAAACAGACGTGCGGGACACATAAGCCCTTAGCGCCCTGACTGGGCAAAGGAAGCTGGCGTCCTTCTCCTCGTTAGAGACCGGCAGGGCAGACAGGGAAATTACCTGGGCCCTGAACGGTGTATTGAGGGATTTTGGGACGTACCCGTGCCTTGGTTTGAGTATGACTTTCGAGTCATTTGGCCCAAACTCCATACACGTCGCGCTCACTGAGAGCGCTTGTAAGTCCCCTATGCGCTTCACTGAAGCGAGAGCCAGAAGAAACACCGTTTTGAAAGACAAGTGTTTGATATCTACTGACTGGATAGGCTCAAATGGGGCACCCTTCATGGCCTCCAAGACCGTAGAAAGGTCCCATATGGGGACTGAGGGAGGTCTGGGAGGATTTAACCTCTTAGCTCCTCTAAGGAACCGAATGACCAGATCGTTCCTTCCTAGTGACTGACCAAGCGTTGGTTTGGAAAACGCTGCTATAGCCGCCACATAGACTTTGAGCGTGGATGGGGCTCTGCCTTCATCCAGTAGCTCTTGTAGGAAGGAGAGAACCTCCGTCACTCCACAGTCCAGGGGTGAAAAGCCGCGTGCTGTGCACCAGCTGGAGAACACTGACCATTTTGAGGAATAGAGCCGTCTCGTAGAGGGAGCTCTAGCCTGCATGATCGTGTTTAACACTCCCTCTGGGATATCAGAGGGTACCCGTTGATGGCCCACGCATGTAGGGACCAAAGCTCCGGGCGAGGATGCCAGATCGAGCCCCTGGCTTGAGAGAGGAGGTCCCTCCTCACTGGTATTGGCCATGGGGCAGTGCTCGTCAGCTGCATAAGAACTGGGAACCAAGCCTGGTTCTTCCAGAACGGAGCAACCAGTAACACTGAGCATCTGCTTTCCCTGATCCGCTCTAATACCTGAGGTATGAGCGTGATGGGGGGAAAGGCATAGAGCGGGCAGCGGGGCCAGACGTGGGCCAGCGCATCCCTGCTCTTTGAGAAAAATTCCGGGCAGTGAGCGTTTTCTTGAGACGCAAACAGGTCTATCTTTGCTCTGCCGAATGTCTGCCACAGCAGTTGGACTGTCTGCGGATGCAGTGACCATTCTCCTGCTGGAACATTGTTCCTGGACAGTCTGTCTGGTCCCACATTCAGGTGGCCAGGCACATGCGCTGCTCTGAGCGAGCGCAAATTGTGCTGAGCCCATACCAGGAGGCGTTTCGCTAACCTGTATAGGTTTCGGGATGTGATGCCTCCCTGGCGATTTATGTAGGCTACCACTGACATGTTGTCCGAGCGGACCAAGACGTGGTGTCCTGCTATTTGGGGACGAAAGCGCCTCAGCGCGTTGTCGACTGCCATCATTTCCAGGCAGTTTATGTGCAGAAGCTTTTCCCGTTCTGACCACTGGCCAAAAAACGGTCTGCCCTCGAGCAGTGCTCCCCATCCCGAGGTGGAGGCGTCCGTGGACACCACCTTCACACTCGAGGAAGTCCCCAGGCTTACACCTGACTGGTACCAGTCGGTCGCTCTCCAGGGTATCAGTGCTGAGACGCATTCCTGATCGACCTTGAGACGAAAGAGACCT
This sequence comes from Leuciscus leuciscus, assembly GCF_965113295.1. Lineage (NCBI taxonomy): Eukaryota > Metazoa > Chordata > Actinopteri > Cypriniformes > Leuciscidae > Leuciscus > Leuciscus leuciscus. The sequence continues at coordinate 46,063,102 of NC_138729.1, forward strand.
GAAGTCCATGCTCGACGCGGTACTTGCGCTTGTAGCCAGAACTGCAGTGGGCGCATGCGAAGCAGACCCAGCTGGAGAACTGTGGATGCTGCTGCCATGAGACCGAGCATCCTTTGAAACTTCTTTAGCGGGACTATAGTGCCGCGGCGGAAGGTTTCTGTCATGCGCTGAATAGTCAATCTGCGCTGTAGCGATATTTGAGCTGTCATTGACAGCGAGTCCAGTTCTGTGCCCAGGAAAGATATTCTCTGACTGGGAGACAGTGAACTTTTCGCCCAGTTGACTTTGAGACCCAGATTCTCGAGATGTTCGAGTAAAATGGTTCTGTGTTCTATGAGCTCCGTATGTGACTGAGCTAGAACCAGCCAATCGTCCAAGTAGTTCAAAACTCGCATTCCCCGAAGTTTCAGGGGAGCGAGGGCTGCGTCCATGCACTTCGTGAATGTACGGGGTGCTAGGGACAGGCCAAACGGTAGGACTGTGTATTGATAAGCCTGGCCCTCGAAGGCGAATCTCAAAAATCGCCTGTGACGTGACGCTATTTGTATTTGGAAATACGCGTCTTTCAGATCTATTGACACAAACCAGTCCCCGTGGCGAATTTGCGCGAGGATTTTCTTGGTTGTGAGCATTCTGAACCTGCGTTTTGAAAGCGCTACGTTCAGTTGTCTTAGATCTAGAATGGGTCTGAGACCCCCGTCTTTTTTCGGAACCAGAAAATATCTGCTGTATAGCCCCCCTTCGCTCTGAGCTTGAGATAAAGGCTCTATTGCCCCTTTGCTCAACAGCTTCGCAATTTCGGTACGAAGTACACTTGCTACTTCCTTTTCTACCGTGGTTTCGACTCGCACCGCACAACGGCGGGGACGTCGAGCGAACTGTAGCGAATAGCCTCTTTTTATAATGTTCAGCACCCATTCTGATACACCGGGAAGCTTTGCCCACGCATGTGCGTGCATAGCTAAGGGTTGAATGAGATTGGAGCTCTGGTCGTGACATAGTGGCGACCGGGGAGCTTCGGTATGCTGTATTATAGACACCGCATTTGCAGCGCTCGAGGCGGGGAGTGTTTTGATCACAGCGGGCGGTTCGCCCGCGCTCGGCTCTCTCACGGCAGGTAGCTGAGAGACGGCGAGCGTGGGGGAAACCGAGGGATTCGTCATGTCTGTGAGTGAATGTGGGCGCAGGACAGCGGGCACATTTGCACTGAAAACACCATCGACCTGAGTCGGTTGTATGTGTGTTGGTTTCGTTTTTACAGAAACCAAGAGACATGCAGCGTGTAGTGTTTGTGGGCACTGGGACGTGGGCACGTTCACTACATTCTGTGCGCAATCGACATGAGTCGATTTTATGTGCGCGAGCCCTGTGGGGCGGGCTGTGTCTGTGTGTAGGAATGGGCACTGGGCAGTGGGCATTTTTACTACACTCATAACACCGTCGGCCGTGGCCGGAATACCAGAAAATACGCTCTTTACAGGATTTATCTGGGTCGCCGTGAAAACGGCGTTTGTGTACAGGCAAGCGGGTAATGCAACCGACTTGTTTACTGCAGAGTACACTGGAACAGTCGCATGTAATGGAACTGGACGAGCGGGAAGTTTTGGTGGAAACCCGGCCGCAGCGGGGCTTGAACACCGTCGTTTTCCTAAGCTGGCTAGGAAGACTTTGAGGCCTCGGGCTTCATCTCAACCTTCGGCCGAGTCCCACGCTGTGGGGGGCGGCGGCCGGCAGAGCGAGAGCGTGGTCTCTGGTCCCGGGCCTGTCGACGCTGTGAAGCGGCGGCGGGGGGCGGTGGCTGCGAGCTGCGAGCAGACGGCTGTTTAGAGCGGCCTGATGCGGAGCTAGAGCGCTTTGGCAAAAAGTGCTTCATGGCCTGCGACGTCTTTTGTACCTCAGCGAATCTGTCCGCGAAATCTTTGACGGACGATCCAAAGAGGCCAGTAGCAGAAACGGGGGCGTCGAGGAACACAGAGCGCTCCGAGTCCGGCATTTCTGAAAGCGTCAGCCAGAGGTGTCTCTCAGCAACGGTGAGAGAGGCCATGTTCCGCCCTATGGCCTGTGCAGCGGATTTCGTAGCGCGGAGTGCGAGGTCCGTAGCGCTCCTTAAATCCGCCACGTTGATTGCTTCCGTGCCTTCCTCGTCCAGCTTTCGGAGAAGGTTAGCTTGGAAGATCTGGAGAGTGGCCATAGTGTGTAGCGCTGATGCAGCCTGCCCAGCGGCGGTGTAAGCGCGACTGTGCAGGGTGGAAGTAGCGCGGCAGGCTTTTGAAGGTAGCGCCGTCTTAGTCCGCCGTCCAGCAGAGGGCGGGCAAAGATGGGCTGCTACCGCCTCCTCCACTAGAGGGAGAGCGAGGTATCCTCTGTCTTTGGCACCGTCCACCACGGAGAATGCCGCCGAAGCAGAGGAACGTAGCCTGGCTGAAAAAGGGGCGCTCCAAGACTTTGCCAGTTCTTCATGAAGCTCAGGAAGAAACGGGGCGGGTCTTGAGGGCGTGGAAACGCGGTCCCCTTGCAGAAAACAGCCGTCCAGACGGTTGCGTGTAGGCTCGGCGGGCGCGGACCACTCGAGGCCGAGGCTCTCTGTGGCCTGTGTGAGCAGACGCATCAGCTCAGCTTCAATGCTGGCCCGTTTTCCTGACGACTCGCGGGCAGAAGAAGGGGCGAGGTCCACAGAGCTCGCCCAATCCTCGCTGTCCGAAGCCAGGATAGAGCAGTTGTCCTCCTCGAAAACTGCCGCTTCTTCCTTGTCATCTCCGGCGGAAGCGGCGGCCAGCGGCGGCCACTGTCCGGGAGTGAGAGACTCGAGAGAAGCAGACGGCGAAGCTGGCAGGCGCACCGGCGAGCTTTTCTCGGTGGGAGGCTCAGGGATCCGCTGAGCACGGCGCTTTTTACGGCGCGGCGTCGAAGCGGGGGGTGCAGGCTCGTGGAAAGTTGCCATGCGAGTCCTCAGAGTCGCCATAGGCATAAGCTCGCAGTGAGGGCATCCGCCGTCAGCGAGCGCTAGAGCCGCATGTCCTTCACCCAGGCAGGAAACGCAGATGACATGGCGGTCCCCGTCGCTGAGTGGGGCTCGGCACGAGCCACAGGATGGACGAGACATCTTGAAAAAGACGCTCTGCTCTTTTAGAAAGGGAGTGTGAGTCGCGGCGGCGAACACACACAAAGCAATGAAAGGATATAACGCCGGATAGCGTAGCAGGAACGGTGGTTGAAGGCGGCGCGGCCAGCGACTCCAGGTACCGAACTCGTCCCGCTGAAATGCTGTTTCCACGGCGCGGCTTCTTCTCTCTGGATCCAGCGATGCGTGAGCTCCGCTGAAGAGATGAAAAATCGGTAAGCTAGCCTTTCGATGCTATATTTATAGCCCCAGGCCACGCCCGTTTCGGCGGGACGTGACGTATGGGGCGCGAAGCGCCCCCATTGGTGATGACGTCACGATAGGGCCTTATCGATAGGCTGCTGCAGTTGCCGCAGGGCAGCCAATAGGCGCGCGAGCTGTCTCGCCTATGTCTGCATGCTGCCGCAACGCGTTTTACATTATTTCAAAATTAAGGATAATTTTTTGGCTTCAGTATCTCGCGGAAAAGAGATTTCCCCTAGCGTAAGATATTACGCAGTACGAGAGTACCTCTCGTAAGAGAACCAAACCAACACAAAACAAGTCTGATTGCATTACAATGGCACAGTGAGGATTTTAGATGGTATGTGATAGTACTAAAGGCTTGACATATTCATGTACAATGGTCTTTTCAAGGTACTTCAAAGAATGCCATAGTACTACTTTGGCACATGTCCAAAAAGGATATGACACTATCATTTAAATCATGATGTCCAAACTGATGGTAGTATCATGTTACTATTGGCAGTGGATATAAAGTATGCAATGCACAATAGAATATTGGTCATGACTTATCTTTGTTATAGGTTTTGGATCATGATATGCCCAAAGAGGAGCCTATAGTGTTTCATTTCCTGGCCAAGTTTTACCCAGAGAACGTTGAGGAAGAACTGCTGCAAGATATGACGCAACATCTCTTCTTCCTGCAGGTGAGTCATTGGCTCAGATGGGTTTAGCTGGAATACAGATCAAATTAATTGGATTTTTTCTTTTGGGCATGTTGCCACTTTTATTGATAGGAGGATAGAGAGAGGACAGGATATGATGGAAAAAGAGGTGACTCAACTCGCATGTGTGTTAACTGCTAGGTCATGGCTTCAGCAAATTTCCTTGAATTAAAGGGTTAGGGTTAATTACTCACCGTCAAAGTGGGAGTTGTGTAGCTGTCAATCGAGGGACAGAAATCTCTCAGATTTCATCAAAAATTATCTTCATTTGTGTTCCGAAGATGAACGAAAGTCTTCGGAACGACATGAGGGAGAGTAATTAATGACAGAATTTTCATTTTTGGGTGAAATATCCCTTTAACATGAATTCATTAATTTCATACAACAGAGCAGTTTCTTTATAGCCAAAATCTATAACTATAAAGATAACTATAACTATATTATCGTTCAAATTAGTGGACAATATTGTTCTGCAGTTTTGTCGTCTGTTCTGTCAAATGCTCAAGCGCTTTAAAGCAGGATGGATTCTGATTGGCTGTCAATGTTTTTATTGTAAAAAAAAAGTTATCTTTATAGTTTTTGGTGTGGACTCTGCTATTCTTTTAGAACTATATCTTTATCATTATCGTTTAGAGGTGGGAATCTTTAGTCACCTCACGATCCGATCCGATTTCGATTCTGGAGGTCACGATCCGATTCCAGATCGATTCTTTATCTACTTTTCCCCCCTTATTAATTCATTAGTTTACATAAGTAATTAAGTACTTTAAAAAAAAAATAATTACAAATTTAAAAAAATAATTAAAACAGTTGTATTTTAAGAATTTTAAACTTATATAACTTCAAACCATACAAGCAAGTAGCAAATAATAAAGAGGAGCATAGAAACATGACAAACAACAAACAAAGAGTGCTTTCAGTATTTAAGATTATCTGAACATTTTCCATTCAAGAACTGTGAGTGATTTTTCTTCATCGTACTTTTGTATTTTACTATGACATAGACTGCGGGAGATCTATTAAGCTGCATTCACGCTCGGATCCCTTTTGAAATATAAGAAGTAATGTGGTTTGTCCTGTCCGTTAAGACATAACTGGCTGTGTTTACGTTCATTTTGCACAAGTATATCAAACCACTTACACGGAGTCGCACAGCCGCTTGCGCGAGCAGTCTCGTACACAAACAAAGCGCGCGTCAGCATTTAAAATTGAAAGCAGCCTTCTGTTAGTGAGATTCATATTTTAAATATATAAGTCCACTGCATTCCAAACCACATAAATGATGACTTCGTAGAGCATTTGTAAGGAAAATACAGACGGGCGAGACAGCACACTTCAAGTGTAACATCAAAACAAGCGCGCGTCTCTCACAGCGCATCCTGTGCAATGATGAAGCCTGTGAATGTCCTTGTAATTCGCTTCAACCTTTCCGAACTTTATGAAAGATTATTTTACGGAAGGTTCGAGTTGTCTACGTGTGTGAGGAATTGTTAGCAAGCAGAAGACGGGTGTTTCTAAAGCAAACTCGGCGTCATCGCACATCTGGTAAAAAACTAAGCTCAGAATTTTTTCTCCCACCACTATTATCCGTTATAGTTATCGTTCTTGGTGTGAACGGGCCATAGCTCCTAACCCCGGCTACCTTCATGCTCCAATCGCAAGAGCGGAAAATTGATGTATTGTTAATTTGATTTCTGCATAGTGTTGTGCATAAGTAATCTAGTTGGACTGTTGGATTGTTTGTACACAACAGCAGGTAATGATGTTTCATTGACCCACACTCAGCCATTTCATTTCAATAGGCTTGGCAGCAGAATTGAGCTCCTGTATTTGGTTTCTCGTGCAGTTCTCCGTGAGAGAGGCTTGTGGGCTGCTGTCTGCGGGTTCAGTGCGCTCTTTCATTGTTTGGTGTGATTGTGTTCAGCCATGTGGAATCGGTGTGCTCCACATCAGGGCCCCTGTCTCTGATTCTATAAGCCCAGGGGAACACCTCCCACCGTAATTCGGCTTCCTGCCAAGATTCCTTCTCGGCGATCAGAAAACATTAAGCAATAACTCTTTTGATTATGAGCACATTATCAATCATTTTCATTGAGCTGGTTGGTTGCTCAGCATGGGAGGTGAATAAGCACCTGTTTTGCATGCATTAAAACTCTGTTCATTTTTACCAACAGTATTGCGACTTGTGATCGAATGTTAAGTTGTGGCAATTTGCCCTTCAATTTGCAGTGCTTGTATCAATCCAGTGGATTTAATGCATAGCAAAGGGCACAAGGAGAAGATATGAACATTCTGAGAAAACTTAAGTAGCTTATCTTCACATGTAATGGGAGGTTGAGCTGCACCGCTTCAGGATGGCAGTGCACTCTGAAAACCGATGTAATGAATTCTCAAAAGATGCTAATGAATTCTGGGAAGAGATTGGGAGAACGGTGAGTCTGTTCTCTTTTAGCCTCTGCTCATATGTAGGCTGGGATAGAGCCGCGTGTTTGGATGTGCAGATCCTGTTTAAAAGCGCTCGCCTGGATGGGCTCTTATCAGGAACGGCCACCCTTCCCAGACTGCGCTATTAAAGTGCTGTCACATTTGTAAAGCAGATTGAAAAGACGACCATAATAGCCAGAACCTTTTTGACCGGTCACTGACACGCTGCATGCTACTTTTGTGACTGTTTTCAGACTGATAGTCAGGGGACGGATAAAACAGCATGCATGATTATTTTTTATAATATTTTTGGAAGCAAGTCTTAAAGGGATAGTTTACTTGGAAACGAATATTCTGTCGTTATTTACTCATGTCGTTCCACACCTATATTACTTTCTTGCTTCTGTGGAACACAAAAGAATAATTTTTTTGAAGAAAATCCTTGCTACTCTTTTCAATACAACAAAGGGGAATGAGGATTGGTGCTGTCAAACTACAAACTGACAAGAATAGTATATCATATCATTATAGAATGTTATGAATTATGGAATATTATTACAATCTTATTAATAGAAGATTTTTTTTTATGTTTTTGAAAGAAGTCTCTTCTGTTCATCAAGGCTGGATTTATTCGATCAAAAATACTGTAAAAACAGTTATATTGTGAAATATTATTACAGTTAAAAATAGCTGTTTTAATTATGGAATATTATTACAATCTTATTAATAGAAGATTTTTTTTATGTTTTTGAAAGAAGTCTCTTATGTTTATCAAGGCTGGATTTATTCGATCAAAAATACTGTAAAAACAGTTATATTGTGAAATATTATTACAGTTAAAAATAGCTGTTTTAATATATTTTTAAATGAAATTTCTGCATTATTACTCCAGTTTTTGTCATTGTAATCATGTAATGTATCATGTAATCATGTAGCCATTGTAATATTATAAATCATTGTAATATGCTGATTTGATGCTCTAGAAACCTCTTATTATTATCAATGTTGAAAACAGTTGTACTACTACTTAATATTTTTGTTGAAACCGTGGTACATTTTATTTCAGGATTTTGAGGTATAGAACATCATTTATTTGAATTGAAAACCTTTTGTAACTTTATTAACCAGTGTCACTTATTCAACAAGGATTACATTCAATTGATAGAGTATAAATTTCTTTCAAAATTTTTTTTTTTCCGGCTGCAAGTAATAAGTAGTGAATAATATGGTAACACTTTACAATAAGGTTTCATTTGTTAACTTTAATGTATTAACTAACCATGAACAATACATTTGTTACTGTATTTGTTCATCTTTGTTCACATTATAAAAATCCAGCTGTTCGTTGTTTGTTAGTTTTCAGTGCATTAATTAATGTTAACAAATACACCTTTTGATGTTAATAATGTGTTAGTGAATGTTGAAATTAACATTTAATAAATGCTGTAGAAGTGCAGAATGTGCAGTTCATTATTAGTTCTTATTAACTAATGAAACCTTATTTTAAAGTGTTTCTAATAAAGATAAAAAAAATATTATGTTCCTCTCAACATACGACATAATAAAGTGTGTGTGACTTTTATGGCACTTTTGCATACTTTTTCCATCTACAAAACAGCAACCAGGATATTTTTGTAATGATCGTCATACAGGTTCAAAACATGTAAATAATGACAGTTTTTGTTTTTGAGCAAACTGTTCATTTATAGACAGGCATTTGGTTGTTTTATTGTTGGTTTTTAATGAGTTTGACCTTGTGCTAATTGTGGCCCTGTTGTTAAACTTAGTTTTTTTGGCATCTGTTTTCTTGTTATGATTAAATGAGATCCGTTTTCATTTTGCCAAGCAGCTAATGGTCGGCACAGTGATCAGCCATCTCCCGTTTGGCAAGGCTGCAGTATTTTACTCGGAATTTGGCTCTGGTTCATTGTTGAAAATGAAATACTAACCTTTTGGTGTGAACACACATTTATGCATTTATAAACTGCGTACATAAACAACCTTTTGTTCTGTTACCCACTTCTTTTGTTCTTAAAGGTCAGGGGTCTGTTCCTCCATTCCTTATTAATTTCCTCTTTTGATGAAGCGTGAAGTCAGGAATTAATTTGATTCTTTGATTCATTCAGTAGTCTATCAATTCGTCGTTACAGTGCTAGCAAGGCAACACTGCATTGAAACTTTTTCGTTTTCTTTTCCACAGATTTCTTGAATTAGTTCAGCATGTACTTATTAAATACTTATTTTATTTGATATATTGTATTTTTTTGTTTATAATTAGCAAAATATATATTTTTCAAATGTATTTATTTGAATGTTTCAGCATTTTGTTTTATTTATTTTATTAAAAAATGTCTACACATTCAGAGCTGCACGGATGTAGAAAATCTAAACCTATTACTGAAATCTTGAACTTTATTTTTTGAATTGCATCTCTGATAGATCCTATTTATTTATTCATTCAGTCTAAATGATCGATACTCAAATTATGACCAGGATTAGAAGTCTGCACTAGGACTCTGAGCAGTCCTATCCCAGGTCGCCTATTTTCTCCTAGTCTCACGTAGCTAGACCTTCAGACTGACGGCAGAAGGTCTGGACTCACTCCATCACAACTTTCATTGGCCAAGGATCCCCTAAGAGGACATCTGATCGATATGTAAAGCAACCAATCACAGTTTTTTTTATTTTTTATTTATCTAATAAATCTAATCGTCTAATAAATTATCCATTCAAGAATGTTGGCAGGTATACTGCAACAGTGGTGCCGCAAACTTCACATACTTTTGTAAATTCAGCATTTAGTTGATCCTGATAAGTGCTCACGGTTGTACACACGACGGCTTTCTTCTTCCACGAGGGGGTTTGACGTCACGGCATCTTTGTTTCCAGGCAAACGGATAAAGGAACGCGACATAAACGTCTCTCAGAAATCCTGTAGAATTCAACCAATCAGATGACGACTTGAAAACTTCTGAAGTGTTTACCATTTTGTGTGCCATGTGAATCAGACGTTCAGCCAGCGGTCCGTGGGCATGACGTTTGAGGCGGAGAGTAGTTTTCTCCCTACAACCCCACTTAGAATTCAACTCAGCAGTCCTGCGGCAGTGAATGTGTAACCTGTGAGGCATCTGCTGCTTCTAGAGTTCTTAAAACTGACCCTGAAATATTCCACTTTTGCTTTGTATTTGCAGCCTTTAATGACATCTGGGCTTTGCAGTCCATAGAGCCTGAAGGAGACAACCTCTGCCGGCTTACTAATGGATAGTTGAGAGGATAGCTGAACAACAGTGTTGTTTGTTCAGTGTATTCAGAAAGTACCTGCCAAAATATCTAGTTTTCTGTAAGGCATTAAAGGGATTCTTCAGGATTTAGCATTAAGCTTTGTATTAGTAGAAAACCTGTAGTATTTTCGAATTACCGTGCTTTCCACCCTCATATCCCCCTGAGACGAGAGATTTATGCATTTTTTGTCTGGAAAAAATCCTCCGATGACGCAAAAATCGTCATTTTGCGTCATCGGAGGATTTTCTGGCCAGAGGCTAAAGACTACAGCCATAGGAGGGGCTGTCCCGCATGTTTTCAACCCGCCCATAGAGGGTGGGATCTCACTCACAGAATGTACACAGTATCAGCCGTCTTTCTTTGGAAGCTAAGCTAGCAGGCTCTTGTTCTGTGGATAAAGCTGAGTAGTAGGGGTTACCATTCTCTTTTTCCCGGACATGTCCGGCCGTCGAGATCGTCCAGAATGTCCGGGATTCGGCTTTTGGTTTCTGCAGTCGCCATTCATTGTTTACATGCACACCTTTTGTTTCAATCTAACTGAATTAATTCCGATTGGTGAATCTGAATGTAGTGTTTACATGAACGCTAAACAAGTGATCGGTCGATGTGCGTTTTAACATTGCTAAGAAAATTCCCGCTCCTCCGTGAGAGATAGGAGACCTGTGCGTCTCAGTAATGACACCGGCCTCGCGCCGTTCTCCCGCGGCCGTCAGCCTCGTCCTGCTCGCCACAGTAAACATGATGAATGGCGACTGTAGAACGCAAAAGCCGAATCCCGGACATTTTGGGCGATCTTGATAACTCGTCACGGAGACTCACTAGTAGCATAACCTTGTTGTTTTCAACTGCGCTCTCTTACCGGGAGGCGTGGCTTGGGAGTGGCCTCGTAGAGCAGCGAAGCAAGTGCATTCTGGGAGTTGTTGTCTTTCATCCACATAAGCCAAAAATAAATTTTCTGGGTTTTCTCAGTCTAGAAAACTCCAAATTCAAAAATTTCTTCACATTTCTTCTGCATAAATGGCCTATTTTAAATACACATTCATCTTTCCAGACGTGAAGTATCCCTTTAAAGTTCCTTAGACTTTGACTATGGAAGTTTAAATATTTGGGATCTGTTTCTGACATTGGGATTTGGTCACAGTTTGTAGTTACTTTACGTAGAAAGACGTATACGCAGAGCACTTTGTCTCATGTTGTTTCTGTTTCCATGTAATAGTTTAGCATCTAGCTAAATTATTTACCTTAAAAGTTGCTTAGTATTATTTTAAATTTAAATGAAATTTTATACTTGGATGCAAACTTTACAAATCCACCACCATACTTTGCTGTATTCAACATGCTACTTACAAACTGTTTATTTTGTGTCTTTAGTTTTTAAATTAAAAATGAATACGTTTATTCAGCAAGGATACATTAAATTGTTCAAAGTGACCGTAAAGATATTTATAATGTTACAAAAGATTTCCATTTCAAATAAATGCTGTTCTTTTGAACTTTCCATTCATCAAAGAGTCCTAAAAATGTGCATCACAATTTCCACAAATATATAAAGCAGCACAAGGTTTCCAGCATTTATATTAGAAATGTTTGAGTACTAAATCAGCATATTAGAATGATTTCTGAAGGATCATGTGACACTGAAGACTGGAGTAATAATGCTGAAAATTCAGCTTTGCATCACAGGAATAAATTACTTTTAAAATACATTAAAACAGTTTCACAATATTTAACAATATTACTGTTGTTTACTGTATTTTTCATCAAATAAATGCAATGTTGGAGAACATAGACTTTAAAAACATAAAATAACTTCCTGACCTGCACAGTTGTAAACTTACCGACCTGTATGCTTCCAACGGTGTCTCTAGGAACATTTAGTTCCTTCACTATCTTTTTGTATCCTGTTCCTTGTTTGTGAAGGGCGATGATATCTTCTCTTAACTTTTTAGACCATTCTTTTGACTTGAATATATTTCTAACATGCAGTCAAAAGTGACACTCAACAAACCTAGCCAGTTCAGATATTTCATGTGTTCTAGCTCAAGCACACCTGGTGCAACTAATGAAGCCCTTGATTAGTTACATCAGGTGTGCTTGAGACAACACCTGTTTTGTAGATTTGTTGATCTGTTGAGAGGTATTCTATTCAAGGGGGTTGAATAATTTTGAGACTGTGGAAGTCATTAAAAGTTGCATTTTCAGTTGAATTTGGGGAAATCACTTGAAACATTCGTTGTGAGCTATTTCAATTACTGTTGTTTGATTTGTTCATTGCAAACAGTTTAAAGTTTTTATTTTGCCAATAAACCTGATTTGCAATGGGGGTTGAATCATTTTAATTACAACAATACTACTGAATATGGGTCCTTTTTTTGCAAAACATACTTTGTCTCTAATGTTGTTCTATAATACGTGCTAGCATTAGTGGTGAAAGGTCTGGGCAAACACTGCAAAGGAATGATCCTTGAAAAAACCCTGTTGTGCCCTTTAGCAAGATCCTTAACGTTAAGTGGTTCTAGGGTGATTTTTATTAAATTTTTTCACCATAATTTATCATGATGGCATTGCATGAAATTCTTGGTAACAAATTCCCCAAAAAGTATAGAGATAAATAATAATGAAATCCTATTCATCTTATTCTCTCCTCTGTTCTGAAATCCTACAGGTAAAGAAGAACATTTTAGAGGAGGAGATCTACTGTCCTCCCGAGGCTTCGGTGCTGTTAGCCTCTTACGCCGTCCACGCTAAGGTCAGTGCTCTTTCTAACACACTTGTGTTTTTCTTTTCTTTTTTTTCTTTTTTATAAAAACGTTCTTTCTTTGATAGACACGCAGAAAGGTGTCAGAGCTTAACCGTAACCTCCCGTGGACGTCCCTTCAAGGTCGGCATCTATCCCATTACACTTCCCACAGACAGAAGTGCATTTTATTAAGCAGGTGTCAGTTTGATTGACAGCTCAGGGGCAACAAGAGCATTTGATTTATCCAAAAGCCTCCAATTTAGAAAGCACTCTCTGTTTCTCTCTGACTCATGTCAGACACAGAGGGAACGCTAGATGGCTCTAAAAACTGGACGGGAATCTACTTTAGCTTTTGTTTGCTTTGTTAAAGCAGTTTGTAAGCTTCACGTGGTTTAGCTGGTTTTTGAGCCATGTGCTGGTGTGCTTAAGTATTTTGATGGTTTTTTAAAGCATTTTACAGTGCTGCGAACTCAGAAATTTGCCTGTTTTTATTTGAAGTTTGTCATGTATGTGTTTGTGGACAACTGATCAGTTTTTTTTTATTTGATATTATATATTTAGCAAAAAACAGAACAACGTAATGTTAATAAATCTGTTTTATTATTAGTTTTACTATTAATATTGAGTTTTTAACTCAACTGTTGTTACGTAATCTGTTTTAGCATTTATTCCAGATCAAACAATTAATCAGGGCCACGTTTCCCAAAAGCATCGTAAGATTAAGTTGATTGTAGAACAATAACCACCAACGGTCTCCACGATCAACTTAGGCTTATGATGCTCTTGGGAAACGCATCCCAGGTGTTTTGGTTTGAGTCCAAGTTTTGAATAAAAGAAAATAATAATCAAATTAGATGGTAAATTAGTATACATTCATTCAAAAGTTTGGGGACAGTAATTAATTATTATTAATTCTAAGTATATATTATAGTAATAATATATATTAATTTAATTATTTATATACATACATACTAGGATTTTCTTTTTAAAGAAATTAATAATTTTATTCAGCAAGGATGCATTAAATTAATCAAAAGTGACTGTAAAGACATTTATAATGTTACAAAAAGGATTTTTTGATGAATTGAATCACGCTTTCCCAAAAAGATTTAAGCAGCAAAACCGTTTTTGGCGCTGACAATAATAATTGATCATAATAATTTCCTAATTAATATGTGGGACTGAAGACTGGAGAAAATGATGCTGAAAATTCAGCTTTGTGTCACAGGAATAAATTACATTTTAAGATGTATTATAATAGAAAACACATATTTTAAATTGGAATAATATTTCACAATATTAGTTTTACTGAATTTTTTTTTATCAAACCTTGCTGAACAATATGATAATTATTTCAAAAAGTAGTCTGTTTAATGTATTTGATTAATGCATTCAATTTATCTGATTTATGCATTTTAAATCAATGAATTATCTAAAAAAGTTACTACCATTTTTATTAACCATTTTTTTCATTGTATAATGCAAAAATGTACTTACAAGTACAGTACATAAAATTACTTGTAATGTAATTTTAGATTTTTTTTTAATTCTACATCTGCTAGTAATCTGCTACTTATGGCATTATTATCATTTTAATGAATGTGCAGTCACAGATGTGCATTAATTGGCTTTGAATGTGGCTCAGTCAATCAGATTTATCTGTTTTAAAAATGTGAGAAGCTGCGTGACAGATTGCTGTCTCTGTTTTAAACCAGCAGGTGCAGGTCTGGAGTTATTCAAAGAGACTGGAAGTTAAAGAAGGCAAGAGCAGAGAGAAAGAGGAGATGTAAAGGGAGTAAGGCAAAAAGGCATAGGCAGAAAAATCAAGTAAGAAATAAAAAAGTGGAAGAGAATGTGGAACAGAGGGGAGAGACTGAGATGGCAGCTGTTTCTCCCTTACAGAGAAAGCTTGTCCTTAATGCAGGAGTGAAGCTTAGACAGCAACCATTTACACCGACTCTTTCAAATGGGGATGCTTTCACATGCCAGTCTCATCGTAGCTGAGCAGCATGAATCTGTCCGTAGCAAAATGACAAGGCAGCGTGACACTGAGGAAATTTATTGTCTTGCTTTTTTTTCTGTTTCTGCATATCTGCTTGTTCCTCAGTCTCTGTACAGCAGTCCACAATCTGTAATGTTGTGTCTTCGCTGTTTATTTTGGTCGATTTCATATGCCTTGTCATACATTCGTTTTCTGAGATGTTTTTATGTACTGCATCTGTGCCATGGTGTTGATTACCACATACAGTTTCCTCAGTGTTTATAAACCAACCAAACATATAGACAATAAATACACTTAACACTTTCACACGGTACCGAAAGTAGAACCGTAACAATTAATTAATGTGTTTGGACTGCAGGACCAGCAGAAAGAAAGAAAGAAAGAAAGAAAGAAAGAAAGAAAGAAAGAAAGAAAGAAAGAAAGAAAGAAAGAAAGAAAGAAAGAAAGAAAGAAAGAAAGAAACTTGTTTTTTGGTAAGTTTGTGAGGGTAACAGAAAGGAATGTGGATGTACACGTTTTTTATTTTTATTTTTTAATAAAATAAAATATATATATTTTTATACTTTTATTAAGCAAGGGAACATTAAATTGATCAAAAGTTACAGTAAAGATGTTTACATTGTTACAAAACATTTCTATTTCAAATAAATGCTGTTCTTTTGAACTTTCTATTCATCAAAAAACGCTGAAAAAAATTATTTCCTCAAAAACATTGATTATAATAAACAAATATGAATACAATATAATATGTTAGTTTAAATTGTAATAATATTTCACAACATTACTGTTTTTACAGAATTTTTGATCAAATAAATTCAGTCTTGGTGAGCATAAGAGAAACCTTCTGACCCCAAACTTTTAAATGGTAGTGTGATAAAGATATATATATTTTTAAATAACCTGAAAATATTTGTCATTTAAGTCCACTAGTCAATGCAGTTGTAACATCTGTGTAAAATGTGATTGTGCAATTTTCTTTTTCTCTCAGCAGTACCTCCCTACTGATCTTACCCGTAATTCCTCATAAAAAATCATAGCTGACACATTTCATCTTATTTTGATTTGAAAGGGCTTTTATGTTTTAGGCACAACTACGTATTACTCAATTCACTTTAAGTGAGAGCAGGTGTGTATAATGGCTGTTTTTGTGACTGCATGAGTTCATGTTTTTCCTCCTCTCAATATTCATAATTGAGCTTATTTTGATTTGTCATCTTGCTTCTGCAGTACGGTGATTACGACCCTAATGTCCACAAGCCGGGCTTCCTGTCCCAAGAGGAGCTGCTACCAAAGAGAGTGAGTGTGATGTTGAGATGGGCGTCACTCCATGCTAATTACACAGATTATGTTCGCAGGGTTCGTAACGAGCCCGTAAGGCTTCAGCGGGCTTCCCGTAGGGCGTTAGATGTAGTGAAAGCTCTCGGCTGGAAACATCCGCTCACATGTCAGTAAGTACTGAGAAAGAGCGTTTGTTTACTCCACTGGCATTCAGAATCGTCTGAAGGATTTAAATAGTCACACTTAATTAGAAAATGTCCTTCAGCTCTATTAGCCATTGTGTTTGGCTCAGTTAACTCTTTTTACACTATTATTTTCCACATTGTGTTTTTTGGCACAAAAATATGCTATATTTGTGAAATCAACACGTTTTCCACCATAAATATTAGTGGCAGCCTTTTACCACTGAAGCTAGAAGGACTCATGTTTTAGTCTCTCCATTCCAGAACTTACTGTAACACCAAACTATCTGCCCCAGAAATATTGCAAACGATGCAAAGAATGTGAGCTATTTTACTTTGGTAATTTACATAATACATTATAATTATATGCCACTTCTGGTCAAAACTTGGGGTTGGGAAGATTTAAAAAAGTTAACGTTTTTTAAAGAAGTCTCTTTTGCTCACCAAGTCGGCATTTATTTGATCATAATATTGTGAAATATTACAATTTAAAATACATTTTCTATTTAAATAAATTTTAAAATGTAATTAATTCCTGTGAAGCAAAGCTGTATTTTCAGCATCATTACTCCAGTCTTCAGTGTCACATGATCTTTCAGAAATCATTCAAATATGCTGATTTGCTGCTCAACAAACTTATGATTATCAATGTTGAAAATAGTTGTGCAGCTTAGCCTAATATTTCTGTGGAAACCGTGATACATTTTTTCAGGTTTCTTTGATGAATAGAAAATTCATAAGAACAGCATTCATTTGAAATGGAAATCTTTTGTAACATTATAAACATTTACTGTCACTTTAGATCAATTTTCTTCCAAAAAACAAAAATCTTACTATGCCCAAACTTTTAAATGGTAGTGTATGTCTTCAATAATTGTTCACTTCCCTCTTTTCAAGTGGAAATCTGCTTTCATTCCAACAAACAAAATGATGTCAAACAGAGTGCACCAAGAGCTCTGTTGTGAAAATCCCATTATGAGAGAGTTAAAGTCTTTGTTCAAGTTGATGACTGATCTTTGTGTGTCTTTCTCTTGTGCAGGTTATTAATCTGTACCAGATGACTGCAGAGATGTGGGAGGAGAGAATCACGGTCTGCTACGCTGAGCACAGGGGCAGAACCAGGTATTGTACACCATATTCTCAGTCTTGCACAGCTTGCCCACGTACTGTTCATGTTCACTTGATGCAGTTTACACACAGAAATGGCAAAAGCCTTTTAAAATGGCAGTTTTCAAGTGCAACAAGCAAACTGTGTTGGTTGCATGTTGGTCAGACAGCTGTTCTTTGCAGTGGACCAGACACTGGTAATAGCCAACAGTATGGCTTTGCGATACTATAAACGCACATCGTCACACGTGTGGCTTAAAGTCGACATGAAATCAAAATTGACCCTATTTACTTTGTTAGCGCATATTACTAGTCTTGTGGTGAACAATTAATCCGTGCAAGTTAATACACAGAAAAAAATCGTTTGCCGTGGTAATCTTTAACCCTTTCTCACGTAAGTTTAAAATATTCTGGCTGACCCCCCAGCGTGAGTTTTTCAAGGCGACTGTTATTTAGAATGTGTCACTTTATGGTTTCCGTGGCGACGCGTCATTGCTTGTCACGTGACACACCGCAGCAACAACAGAGCTGAATGAATGATGATCTGCTTCTATGTCATTTTTCCTTTTTTATTCAAAATATTCACAAATTTGTTAGATATGGCATGAAATATCTGATATTCCGGTTGTCAAATATATGCAAGTGGAAGTGTTTTGTTGTTTAAACACATTTATAACGATCGCGTTAGTTCAGCTGTATTCGCGATGGGCGCCGCCATCTTAGTTTGTGCCGCAGACGCAGTTCAGAGAATCGGATCTGTTGGATTTACAACACGTTAATTCATCCACTTCTCCCGAAATACATACAAGTAAGTGGCAGGTGAACTGGGAGAAGAATAGAGTAAACTTTAAAGTTACTTACACAATGTGTATCTGATATGAATAAAACTAATTATAATGGAAAGGATTATTATTGCCTCTTCCTTTGACATCAGTGTGTATTTTACGAACTCTAATGTATTGTTTTTTTAGTACTTATATGTCTTGGAACCTAAAATAAACATTATGTGGTTGAAAACACTGAAAAGTTGTGATTTATGACAGCTCTGAGCGCGCTTGTCTCTGGCTCAGCGCCAGCCAACGCGCGAAAGCACATTTGAATGTAGTAGTTGATCACGTCATGCACTGACCGTTCTAATCACACCGGTGTGATCGTACGCTCCAGGGACCAGCCTAGACTGATCACACCGGTGTGATCGTACGTGCGAAAGGGTTAATCAAAATGTGAAAAGTTACTTCCGGTCTGGATTGGCGTTCCTTCTCTGATGACGTCAGCTTGACGGCTTGGGTTGAAAACGCTTAACCACTCGCCTCAAACCATTAGTCTGCTATGAGCAGAGATGGAGAGGAGGAGCGCTAAAGTAAAACCCTGCCCTCTGTTCAATATTCCCTTTCACTTGGAAATGCATCACAACACTGGAGAAAAGTCGTTTGCAACTTCCGGTTCACGGGGACTTTAACTCTGCGTGATGTGCACCTTGGAAAGTCGAGACTCTCAAAAGATGAAAAACTGGCCTGCTTCTTGCAGAACTGGGCATAGCCTTGCTCTGCAAAAAATAAAAATAAATGAAGCCCTAATTGGTCTACTTAATGATGAAACCGGCTTCCTGTGTTGCTTCAGAGCCCATTTAGATGCATGTAGGGCACTTTCTTATTCCAGACCTTATCATTGCATGTGACAACACTCCAGTGTATTCTTGACACACTCACAACAAACACTCATTCTGCACTTCTTGTTTATCTCTCTCATTCACACATACACCCAGCTTAATTTGACTTTTATAGCTTATTCTTTTTTCCCCTGAAGTCCAATGTTAGTCAGGGTTTCTTGTAGTAAAACAGTTGTTATAGTTTCATGTGTCATTTTCGGGCCTCTGAGCCATTTTGTTATTGTATCATTAGGACTTGTAAATTATAATATAAATATGTTAATAATATGTAAATTATCTCCCTTATGATTGGCTAGCTTTTTCACATGATAAGAGTAAAAAGAGTACACAAAAACCCAGAACTATCCTAGCAACTACCTTAGCAACACCCTGACAACCTCTTATAGAAACCCTAGCATTTTGGCAGAGAATTTTCTTTATTTTATCATTTTATCATTTGTTTATTTTTTTTAAATTTAAAAAAAAAATTTTTTTATAAAAAATTATTATATATATTTTTTTACTTTGTAGTTTATTCAATTTTTTTATTTATTTATTATTATTTATTTTTATTATTTATTTATTGTCCAAGGTTATATTGCCATTCACATATATTGCCATATTTTCATCTGTTCATTTTTCATTTTTCATTTTTCATTTTTCTCATTTTTTTTCATTTTCATTTTTTAAATAAAATTGATTAATTTACTTAGTATTTTTTCAGTTGTTTATAATTTATTATGTTTAATTATTTTTTTGTTGGTCTATGTACACATGCACATGGTCGTTCCAAACCCATAAGACTTTTGTTCATCTTTGGAACACAAATTAAGATATTTTAATGAAATCTGTGTGATTTCTGTCCCTCCATTGACGGCTACACAACTACCACTTTGATGCTTCAAAAAGTTCATAAAGAGATCATAAAACTAATCCAAATGAATTGAGCGGTTTAGTCCAAATTTTCCAAAGACACTAAAACGCTTTATATGATGAACAAATTTAATTAAGGCTTTTATTCACATTAAAACATTCATCAACTCACACATCAGTTATAGTAAACCGAACCAATGAGAGAACCAGTGAGGTTAATTCTCGTGTTACGCGGCACGTTTGAGCTTCAGCAAGAACCAATGAGGTTCATTCTCGTGTTACGCGGCACGTTTGAGCTTCCTCAAGAACCAATGAGGTTCATTCTCGTGTTACCCAGCACGTTTGAGCTTCTGCAAGAACCAATGAGGTTCATTCTCGTGTTACCCAGCACGTTTGAGCTTCAGCAAGAACCAATGAGGTTCATTCTCGTGTTACGCGGCACGTTTGAGCTTCAGCAAGAACCAATGAGGTTCATTCTCGTGTTACCCAGCACGTTTGAGCTTCTGCAAGAACCAATGAGGTTCATTCTCGTGTTACGCAGCACGTTTGAGCTTCAGCAAGAACCAATGAGGTTCATTCTCGTGTTACGCAGCACGTTTGAGCTTCCTCAAGAACCAATGAGGTTCATTCTCGTGTTACCCAGCACGTTTGAGCTTCTGCAAGAACCAATGAGGTTCATTCTCGTGTTACGCAGCACGTTTGAGCTTCAGCAAGAACCAATGAGGTTCATTCTCGTGTTACGCAGCACGTTTGAGCTTCCTCAAGAACCAATGAGGTTCATTCTCGTGTTACCCAGCACGTTTGAGCTTCTGCAAGAACCAATGAGGTTCATTCTCGTGTTACCCAGCACGTTTGAGCTTCTGCAAGAACCAATGAGGTTCATTCTCGTGTTACGCAGCACGTTTGAGCTTCCTCAAGAACCAATGAGGTTCATTCTCGTGTTACCCAGCACGTTTGAGCTTCCTCAAGAACCAATGAGCTTCTGTTTGTTCGCTGATCAATGTTTAAATGTGATTAGAAACCTAAATTCAATCTGTTCATCATGTAAAGCGATTGAGTCTCTTCATTTTGGACTAAACTGCTCAATTCATATGGATTAGTTTTACAATCTCTTTATGAACTTCTTGAAGCCTCAAACTAAATGTCAGTTGTGTAGCTGTCAATGGAGGGACAGAAAGCTCTCAGATCGACATGAGGGGTGAGTAATTGATGAGAATTTGTACATTTTTGGGTGAACATTTAAGATCTGACCCATCTTAAAAACAAGTTTAAAAGTAGATAATTTTAAGACCCTTGCTTTCAGTTGCACTACGTCTGCCTGTTTTTGAACGCACAAACCCATTCTATGTGAGCGGCTCCTCACTCATTCTGTGCTTCTTGCTCTCGGTAAGTGTGGTTTGATGAGGCATGTTCCCTGCAGACTCGCAAGAACATGAAGGTGGTACTAAACATCTAGTTATTTTTAGTCCTAAAAAATAAGATTTTTTAGAGTGATATTTAGTATAAAATTTAATTGGTGTGTTTATGGTGAGTGTGTTTGTGCTTATTGCCATTATCAGTTACTGTAAGACATACTGCGTGACCTCTAGTTTCTGCACTCCCAAGTTAGTTGAGTCTCATTAAAGCCCTGCGGTGGAATATTTTATTTTGTGTCTAATTTATTCTCTCTCCCTTTCTCCTTTTCTTTCTCTCTCCCTCCCACGTTTTTGTATGTTATTGTGTGCTGCAGAGATGAAGCCGAGATGGAGTATTTAAAAATAGCTCAGGATCTGGAGATGTATGGGGTCAATTACTTTTCCATTAGGGTAAGAAATGCCTTCGCTGCTGTACGGCATCAACAATCTGAGCTGATTTCCGACGGCTAAAGCCTTTACAGCCAAACACTTTTATTATTTTATACCTTTATTATTGTTTGTTATTAACAAACCTTTTATTATTGTTGACTTAATCACCTTTAACTTGCATCATCTCCCACTTCATTTGGTGTCTACCCTGCTTGAAACTTACAGAAGAATAATTATCTCTGCCTTTTTGTTTGAAATATTACTTTGGCTATCCATTTTACTCTGTAAAGCTGTGGTGGTGAGATCATGATGGTAAAATAAATGTATGTCTTTTTAATATCTTCTCTTTAAGAATAAAAAGGGTACTAGCTTACTGCTAGGTGTTGACGCTTTGGGCCTCCACATTTATGACCCGGATAACAGACTGACGCCCAAAATTTCTTTTCCCTGGAATGAGATCAGAAACATCTCCTACAGCGACAAAGAGGTACTTCTTTTATGAACAATTCATGCTTTAACGAACCTGCTCTACGCTAAGTGTCGTTTATTGCTGTTGGTGCACTCATTTCTGTAACTGTCTCTTCAGTTTGCCATTAAACCCTTGGATAAGAGGGCAGATGTCTTCAAATTCAACTCCTCAAAACTCAAAGTCAATAAACTGGTGAGTATTTCATGATGTGAATGCAGAGATAAGTTGTTTGATCTTCACAGATCCACTGTGGTGTGGCATGGTGGTTAAAGATCTCAGCTTGAAGGCAAAAGATTGAATGTTTAATAAATGTATATGTCATTAATCCTATGTTAGTTAATAGGGCTGTGCAAAAATATCGATACAGCTAACTATTGTGCTAATTTTTTTTCACAATAGTGTATTGATATTCCAACCTCTACTATTGATACTTAAAAAAAAAAAAAAAGTTTTAAACGGGTTTAAAATGACGTTAACATTTCATCAAATTCCTCTGTGTGTCAAACGACCTCCTCGGTTCCTGCAGATCGCTGACTCGCTGTCTACAAAGCTAACAGTTGTACGTCATACACATTCATACGGCCAAGCGGAAGCGAGCATGGCGGAAAATATGAGTGCCTCCAGCTTGCAGAGCCGATGTGTGGGTGCACTTTGATTTAGGGGATTTGATCACGATTTTTGATCATGACGATTAACATGTCTCCACGATCTGCTTTTGAAGAAATATCGTAGTATCGTGTTACAGTGCATTCTATCAGTTGCAGTTCTGGCGTCCCCGTCACACTCACGGGACACTGCAATTCACAAAAGTTCATTTATTTGCATGTGCTTTAAAGCCTTGCTGGTTAAACATTTCATTCACATGCTGATGCGCTGTTCTAACATACGCTTTTCTGAGCGCATACACGCGAACCTCACTGGCACTAAAAGCCTGTCAAACAGCATCTGGATTCTGTTACATTTGAGTCTTATTACGCTAATACTGTCAAATATGTACTCACAAGGTTTACATAAACACAGTTGGTTATGTCTAAAGTGAAAGCAAATGTTTGAGAGGAAATTGGGTGCGTGTCATATGCGTGTTTATTAGATGTGTGCCGGTCTTAAAGTGACAGTAGCCTAATAGTAAAAATGTTGCTGCTTGTCCTTAAAGGGATGGTTCAACCAAAAATTTAAATTCTGTTATTTGTTGTTCCAAACCTGTATTCATTTCTTTTCTTGTGCTGAACACAAAAGAAGATATTTTGAAGAATGTGGCTAACCAGACATTTGCTGTTCCCCATTGACTTCCATAGTAGGAAAATCTATTCTATGGAAGTCACAGGGGACTGGACTGCAACTGTTTGGATACCCACATTCATCAAAATAACCTTTATTTTCAACAGAAGAAATTTCAGTTTTATAAATCTTCATTTTTAGTTAAAAATGTTCAGTGACACAATATGCAGTTCATACATTTGTGTGTTCACTGTTCAGTGACACTGTGCAATGCAAATAGCTTTGCTAATAAATTGAAATGGAAGTTTTTATTTTTCTGCTGAGTTATCAATATAATGTGATACCCATACCACACAGCAAGTTGTATTTTCAACTCTATTATAAAAAAAAAAAAATTAAAAGTATTGCTGCTATATATATATATATATATATATATATATATATATATGCAATATGTATCGTATCACAATATATCTTGATATATTGTATCGTGACACATGTATCGCAATATGTATTAAATCGTGAGGCCCTTGCCGATACCCAGCCCAATTAGTTAAAGACAATGACTATATAAAACCATAAAAACATCATTAAATGGTCTTTACAACTTATAACTGATATGGCTTGAAAACTTGGAATATATGTGATGGCATTTGTGAGACATGGAATGAAATTTTATTTGTAAAAGAAAGTTATACAGGTTTGGAATGACATGAGGGTAAAAGATAACATAATTTACTTTTTTTTTAAAGGGTATACTAAGCTTTTAATAAGGCAATTTTTGTGTGTTTAAAGATTCTTCAGCTGTGCATCGGAAATCATGATCTCTTCATAAGGAGACGCAGAGTTGATTCGTTGGAAGTCCAGCAGATGAAGATGCAGGCTAGAGAAGAGAAAGCACGCAAACAGGTTGGGAATGTTTTCCGCAACACGTAGAGAATATTGTTTGTTTTTATGCTAAACAAATAAATGAAAGCAAGCTGGGCTCTTATTTTTAATGAGTTCCAGTCTTAAAGGATAAAAAGAGAAAAGCAAAATAAGAAAGTTGAAAGGAATAGAGAATATATATAAAAAATATAAAGTATAAAAGAGTAATAAAGATAAGAAGAGAGAACAAAAAGTTAATGTGTACACTGATTAAATATTTCTCTCTCCGGCAATGTAGCTTGTTGCAAATGAAAAAGAATTTCAGTATATTAGAGAAACCAGCATACATGTACATTTTTCATAGCCTCGATGGCCTTTTTTACATTACTGCCATTCAAAAATTTGGGGTTGGAAAGAATTTATATTGTCTCTTTTGCTCAACAAGGCTGCATTTATTTGATCAAAAGTACAGTAAAACAAGTAATATTGTGAAATATTATTTCAATTTAAAATGTGCTCTTTTCTATTTGAATATATTAAAAAAAATATATATAAATTATGAATTTTGAAAACAGTTGTCTAATATTGTTGTGGAAACTGTGATGCATTTTCTTTCAGTCTGGCTATGAAGGTCGCACAAAATTATATTCAAACTCACATTAGATGCTTTTAAGATTAAATAAGGCACATAAACAGTCCCTGAGATTATCATGGACATACTTTGTATGCTGTTGTTCCAGCCTGATGTCACATACAGTAGAAAATATGACAATGATAATCTCAGACGTTGCACTTTGGGGGTGCTATATAAATAAAGAAAATGTGCTATATAAATAAAGTTGCATGCTTGCTTGCTTTATTTTAATGTTAAAAGCGTCTAATGTAAGTTTGAATATTTTGTGCTCTTTATATCCATACTGAAAGCAACAATGGATAATTCACATTTATGAACTTGTAGAGAGAGCCCACCCACATGCTCTTCTGATTGGCTGTGATTTATGATGGATTTTGTCGCGTCACATGTCATTGGGTGTGGACAGACAAATTGGTTGTCGCCAGAATCTTATCGTATCTTCTGGTTAGGGCACGATGTTACTGATCCCAAAATTTTGAACGGCAATGTATGAGGATAAATATTCCTATAAGTTATTACAATTTTGGAAAACCATCATCTTGCTTTAGAGAGCTTGGCAAGTGTCAGCCAAATCCCTCCCTCCCTCCCTCGCTAGTTAATCTTAAGACGTCATGGTCACCATGTGCATTGCACCTTCAGGCACCTTTAACCAGGTGCTGGATTTGCGATCCACTAGACCCATTTAGCAACGCTGCAATCCTGGTGAAATGTGGATGAGCTTTTTGCACCTCTCTGTAGATGGAACGGCAGAGGCTGGTGAGAGAGAAACAATTGCGTGAGGAGGCAGAAAGAGCTCGTGATGAACTGGAGAGGAGACTGATTCAGTTACAGGACGAAGCTCACATGGCCAATGAAGCACTGGTGAGAAACTAAAACATCACCCACACTAAATATACTTTCCCTAATCATTTCAGTGCTTGCTAGAGTACTTCGGTATCTATACTTGTACTAAACCCACGTGCGTGAGCCTCATACTGTTTTTTTGTTTGTTTTCTTAATAGTGATGTTTTTAATAGTGATGTAATACATCACTTTTCCCAAAATTCTGTTGCAGGTGTTTTTTTCTGTCTTAGTAGTGACATATTTGATTATCAATGATCAAATAATCATAATTATCCTAAGTACCATAAGTACTTTGTACACAAGTAAATAAGTACCTGGGGCTCGTTCTTCGTACGTTGCTTAAAACATCCGAGATCTAATGAGACATCCAAGATGACATCATCGTGCTAATCATGATCTGGCTAACTCGGTTCTTCGAACACACCTGCCGGATATGATTAGTATCGCTGGATTGAGTTATCTGAGATAATTGCGCGTTCATGCGCTCGTTGAAAAGGGGATATGTATCGATAGTAGAAACATTGATCAGCAACGCTGCTATTGGCTGCTCAGCGTGGCCAAAGAGCGCGCTCAGTTTTTCTCCTCAGCAGAGCAAGAACTAATAGTCGAAGTTTATTCTGCATTTTAATGTTTAATTAAAACGCCAGGGAACACCTCAAAGTCTGCAAAAGCCAGGAGAGAGGGCTGGCAAAAAGTAGCAGACAATTTAAATCCGTTAGAAGTGGCCATGTTAGATGTTTTTAGCACTTATTAGCCTATATATTTGTATTTTAATAATTGCATAATTACTTTGTTCATTGTAATGTCAGAGTCACCACACTAGAACATGGGAACAAATAAAAGTGAAGTACAAAAATATTCTACATAATGGTCATTTTTAGTTAGCCTATATTATAGTCTCTTTTATAAAAGGCACTGTTAAATAAATGGTTGTCTGTTTATAAAAGCAACCAAGAAAAAGGCTGAGAAAAAAAGAAGAAAAGATCTTAGTAGCCTACACTGTAAAATAATTTTTGCTACATTAAATTAAGGCTGTATAGTCATTTCAACTGTTAAATCTTGAGTAATGATGAATTGCTTTGACTTGAAAGTGAAAACTGATAAACTTATGTTAATGTAATAATATTTTCCCATGAGTTATTGATCACATTTTTCCTGAGTGTAGTTCATTGTAATGGCATTGTGTTTTCCTCTTTTGTGCACTTTTACATAATACACCAACACATACACCAAGTGGTGCTGAAATATGTGCAGTAAGTGGACATTTTCTAACTTTCCAAAGTAAAGAAAGTATAAGAATTTGTAATGTCCATTTGTTTCCATTGCACTGGACAGTGAATAAACCCTCTCAGATAACTGTCATATGGAGGAACTAGCCTACCTGCAAGTGCATAAATAACTTTACTTAATTTATACTTGTATGCTTTATGGCTGCAATATAAGTTGCAGGATTCCACATCTACAGAAAGGCCTACAGAAGAGTCTGCACACACAGAGGAGACATAGGCCTACAGGTGGGCAGTGTAGAGCCAACTTTTCCTTTTTATTTGTTGCATGAGGCATGTGTCTAATATCTCTTGTTGCAGGCACTTGACCACTGGCTTTTCTTTACAAAGAACAATCGAAATAAAACTCAAGGAACTAAGTATATTGGTCTTTTATTAAACATATAATGAAATGTTTTTTTGTTTTTTTTTGGCAATGTTGTGTAATATGGCACATGCAACAATGTCACAGGCCCTGTCAGGTGTGCAACCCTCAGACTTATCAGACACTGAAATCTTCCCTTTAGCCAAAGTTCATTTCATTGTGTGCCCTTGTCCTGGCTAGAGCTGCATAACTGGTTTGGGTCAGGGAATGGGGTCATACTGTCTGCAGGCAGGAACATGTCATAATCACCTATGAAGAAATGCAGTTCTGTTAGGATCAGCATAAGTGTATGTAATACAGTGAGCTTGATATTTAATTGTGGAACTTTCCTCACCACTTTCAAATAATGTGCATAATGTGAATCTCTGAAAATTCTTAAGTCATGCACAGATCCTGGCCATTTTGCTTTCACATTTGTGATATGGAAGATTTTAGTCAACTGCCTTTTTTTTTTTTATATAACATTATTAATCTGGAATATTAAGAATCCCAATAGTAACTGGGCTGCACATTTACATTGTGAACCCCCTTTCTGTTCACATAATCCCCTTCATTGAGGCCTTGATGGCAGTCTGTGGTCTAGCCTATAGTCTATGGTACCAATCATGTTAGTGAAGCCTGAGTGACACATAGCCTATAGCCTACTGTAATCGGCATGGTCATGATTGCATGATCTTCACAACATTGGGTCTTAAAAACCTAAAACTGTTTTTTAAACCTAAAAGCGCCAGGTAAAGTCCGAATGACACGACAGACAGCACTTTCCATCAAGTTATCTGCATCTCCAATAGTGTAAAGGAAAGAGTATCGCAAATAATCTTAGGGCAATGCAAACAGTTTGTGCTGTAGTTAAAGCCCGACTCCGACAAGTCGAAAATAAATGTGCGTTTCCAGCAAATTAATAATGTAAACGACAATCTCACGAGTCACGAGAAAAAATATAAATCTCAGAAAGTGCACTATCGCGCTGCGCTGGACTTCCCGTATCAGCTCCGCTTATGAAGCCGCAGTCTATCCTGTTAACATGAAATAAGCCTGCTCCCGAGCTGGTTCAAGCTTGCGCACCTGTTGCTATGACAGCAAGTCTAGGATGAGCGTCGAAGAACCAAACAATCCAAGATCATGCCAAATCGTCAACAATCAAATCCAGCTAACTGAGTTAGCGACGTACGAAGAACGGGCCCCAGTACTACAACAACAACAATAATGATAGTTATTATTATTAAATATTTTTTTTATAATAATGATTATTATAAAATGTATATCAAAATTCATAACAATCAGTTATAATCTAAACAGAAGTCTGAACATTTACAGATGTTAACCTTTTTTTGGCCACTTTAAAGTCTAAGTTTACAATTTTCAGTTTACATTCATTTTAGTTTTTTGGGACCCATCCGACCTAAATATTAGTACATTTAATTTATTATTGCGTATAATAATATTGCTAAGGCTATATTTCTTTATCTTTTCACGTGGTATTTTAAGACTCAATGTTCAGTGCACCCTCTCAGGGTATTTTGGCTTTGTTGCTTTTAAATTGAGCAACACTGATATGTGCATTTCTCTTAATAGATCACTATCCATGCTCAGCATAACGCTAATTCATATTATAGAGAGCTCAGAATAGCACAGGTCTTATTATTTTTAATCAGAGTGTTTCATATCCTTGCCAGTCCTGAGTTTTCTTTCTCTCGCTCTCTCAAAATATTGATGAGGTTCCTTCACTTTCCTTGCCAAAAGTAGATCTGTTTTGAGAGATATATTTAGGGAAGAAAAGACTAACCTAGTGACACGATTTCTGTGAAGCAAATGACGTAAATGTGTTAAACTGAGCTTTATGTAACAGTTTTTTGTGAGTTTTTTCACATAAATTGTGTGGAATTGTGTAAAACAGCAAAAGTTAAATTTATATAGAATAATTCAGATTTTTTTATAATAATGCTGCATTGGAGTAAAATGCTGGACTTTACCGTCTAATGCCGTTAATCAACAAGGGAATCAAATGAAACAAAATGACCTATGTGCATCTGTGCAAAGTGTGTGGTCTCTCTGTTTTCAGTTATGTTCGGAGGAGACAGCAGATCTGTTGGCGGAGAAGGCACAAATCGCTGAGGAGGAGGCCAAGCTGTTGGCTCAGAAAGCCGCTGAGGCTGAACAGGAGATGCAGCGGATTAAGGTTAGTGAGCATGTACATCAACACATCAGCTGCACATAGAAGATCCTTTTGGACCATTGATGACGGATCATGCTCTGAATAATTCTCTATAAAGGTGACAGCTATTCGCTCTGAGGAGGAGAAGAGACTCATGGAACAGAAGATGCTAGAAGCTGAGATGCTTGCACTCAAGATGGCAGAAGAGTCTGAAAGGAGGTAATATCACACATGCACGTTCAGCATAAATATTTGCATATTCTTTCATCAGGTGACAGCTTTTCATGGTGTTATTTTAAAACTTATTTAGTGGTGTACCAATGGTTAAGACCTTTTAAATGGGTTTTAAAAGCTATTATTTTTAAAATGTCATGTTTTTTAAACTCTTTTGAATAGCCGAGAACCATTTTTCTTATTCTTTTCTGAAAATATAAAATTATATATAAAATAGTAAACTATCGAAAATTGTTTTAGTTAATTGAAATAAAGCTGAAATAAATAACGTAAATATTAGATGGAAACCTTAGACTAAAATTATAAATGTTGAGTGAAAGTACAAAAATTACTAAACTGAAATAAATGAAAAATTTGACAAAGTAATAAAAATAACAAAAGGACAAAACAACAAAAAATTTTATTTATTTTTATTTATTTATTTTTTGATTAAAAAAAAAACAAAACAAAACATAAAAAATAATATATATATATATATATATATATATATATATATATATATATATATATATATATATATATATATATATAATGTTTACACATTCATTAAACAAAATATTCTTGGGGCCATGAAAGTTTTGTGAATATGATCAAAAATGGTGGGTGGCGCTGGCTGGCACCTTAAAAATAAAATGCTGACGGGGAAAGAGTTAATACATACTACAATACTATATAGATATTACTTAAAAAATATTGCACAGAAATATGTATGTATAAAATCTATCATCTGCTGTTATATAGTCACTCAGAACTCAGTATGTGAACATGCACTTATATACCACCCAGATCTTCCTCTCACAGCTGGATCTATGCTGATGGCCCATCTCAAAGCCATCTACTGGGCCTTTACTCAGTATGTGGCACTCTGTTGGTGTGCATGCTTTGATAGCTGTTTTATTCGTTGCCTGTGAAAGTCTCAATTTACTACTGATCTGAGCATCCATTTTTCAATTTCCAGCTGAATTTGTGCTTTGGAGATCCCAGTACTGTGTCCACTTCAAAGGGTTCAAACCTTGAGTGACTAACCCAATGTATTTATTCTCCGCAGGGCGAAGGAGGCCGACCAGCTGAAACAGGACCTGCAGGAGGCTAGAGAATCGGAGCGCAAAGCAAAAAACAAACTACTGGAGATCACCAGCAAATCGCCGTACTTGGTAATCACCCATTCCTTACCAACACACTCCCCCACTGCGTTCTCCAACATCTCCACCGATGACGTTACATCAACGCTTGTCATTCTTAATCAGCCTGGTGTCCGAAGCCAGTTCGATTTTTATCTCTAAGAGAAAAAGGGTTTAAACTCTGCACAGTTTTTACGCTAGTCTGATTTAGCCTCTTGGCCATTTGTCAGTGTCAAGATAATTTGTTTAAATAAAAGTTGCACCAGACAGCCATTCCATTACCTGCAGGAAAACTTTCCCTTCTCATCCAGGGAAACATTCAAGAGTCTTTTAGCCTCGCAATAACCACCCTAATGCAATCAGGAATGAATATTTATATTCATATTAAGCTGTCCAACTTTAAAAATGGTTAGGTAGCCATGTAGGGTCCCGGGAATAGTGTGGCACGGTTGTAATGCTTTTCAGAATTGGATTACAAATGGGTTTAAATGTCTGGCTATTTTAAGGGAAACTGAAAGCGAGAGACTGCAGTTAGCTTGAATAGCTCCATTAAATGCATTGTGAATATCCACCTGGTTCAAATACACATGATGACTAAGTGCACTTCATATCTGATTCAAATGCAGGACAAATGAGGGATTGTCCTAAGCCTTGAATGTAAGTAATGGATATAATTGAGGTCAGAAAATTAGTTGGGTTTTTTTCTACATAAATGTTCCCAGAGAGGACGTTTTTCTACCTGGAAACTGCATTTCAGGGCTATTACAATGAGTTTCCTAATTATTGGTCTAAGCACTTGGGAACAGAGCTCTTCTGCTCTTTCAAAGCTTTGTGGATACTCTTGAAAATCCCACGGGCGGCTCATTTCCGCACATTTTAAATGCACAGTGAGTTAAGGGGTGACTGGAGGTCAGCGTATCATTTGAAACATTAGCTCTTTCTACGGGTGGCTAATGTTAGCTGTATCAGTTTGACCACTTAAAAATCCAGTAGGCATTTTAGAGCATTGCTGCTATCTCCGGGTCATGATGTCTTAACTGAGAATTTTGTAGTGTATTTTTCTTTTACCCTGAAGCGTCTTTCGGTCTTTTGACAAAATCCAACTATAAGGCAACTAGTAAGGCAAACCTGAGCTTGACTTTGCTTCAGTACGCCATCCTGCCTGAGGCAAATGAAGGCAGTTTTTTGAAGTTCGTACTACAGTAGGTGCTTGATTTCCTAGTCGCCACACTGATCATTTAATTGACCAGTCAAAACATTGACCCTTATTTCAATATGCTGCAGGGCCTATATATATATATATATATATTTAACAATATTTTTTTCGTGTTGAATGTCCTGTTCCGCTTTTGGAAAGCTGTTAAGAAGCATTAGTATTTTAATACTGATATGTTGGGTACAGCACTCCTGCTTGTGTGATATTGCTTAACTATTATGTGTACATTTGTTCTTTTATATAGCCACTCAGCTCATTTGAATGTGTTTTTCTTTCTTCCTCTTTCTCTCGTTCACTGCTTAGCCTGTGCCGTTGTCTGCCAATGCTCTTCCTCCTGATGGCACTAACTTCAACTTTAGCATGGAGAACCTGAGTTTTGACTTCAAAGACACTGACATGAAACGTCTGTCCATGGAGATCGAAAAGGAGAAGTGAGTGCAGCCCATTTCAGGCAGCAGTCCATCCTGATCACAGTCTTTCTGCTGGTGTCTCATCTGTCCACATCTTTTGAACCAGTTACATCAACTGTACCAGAGTTTGTCCTCTCTGCTGATGCTCAACTGAGTAGTGGATTAGTTTTTATGTGATAAAATTCCCTACCCCCTTGTTTGTTTAGACAATTCAACTAGAATGACCAATGACTTTCAGGTTGGCAGTCAATAAGAAGGTGATTTATGAGAATATGGTGCTGTTATTCTTAAAAAATATCGATTGTCTAATTTGTCATGATCTGAAAGATCGTCGTCTTAAAAGTCTATGCCTGTTCTCCGTGGATGAAATACACTACCATTCAAAAGTTTGGGAGCAGAAAATTAATACTTTTATCCAGCAAGGATGCACAATAAAGACATTTAAAATGTTACAGTAGATTTCTACCTGAATAAATGCTGTTATTTTGAGCTTTCCATTAATCAAAGAATCTTGAAAAACTTATCCGGTTTCCTCAAAATAGCCTCCAAATGCACATCATCTCAGTACGATATTTCACTTGTGTGGAGGAGTTTTTCATGCTTAAAATTGGGTGTTAATTGGCCTTAAAACAGATGAAAACCAGTTTCATTATATGTCTGTCCTCTTTGGCAGGGTCGAATATTTGGAGAAGAGCAAACACCTTCAGGAGCAGCTGAATGAACTGAAGACCGAGATTGAGTCATTAAAGCTAAAGGACCGAGAAACCCCTCTAGACATCCTACATAATGAGAATGCTGAGAAAGGCACCAGTAAGCAGAGCAACTTTAAAAAGGTTGGTTAAATGCATCCTTCACAAAGCCAGACATAGTGTGATACAAGGTTTGAGACCGGGGGTTTCTAATCCTGCTCCTGGAGGGCTAATTTCTTGCAGATTTTAGCTCCAGCACTCTTGCTTGGAAGTTTCTAGTGAGTCTGAAGACCTTGATTAGCTGGTTTCAGGTGTTTAATGAGGGCTGAAGCTAAACTGCAGGACAGTGGCCCTCCAGGAGCAGGTGTGGACACCCCTGTTTGAGACAAATACATGCAAATAAATAGTAGAACTAATATAATAGTTGACAATAATAGTTGAGAGATGACAGGAAAGTAATGGGGAATAGTATAGAGAATTGTTGTAAGCTGAATTCGAACCTTCTTCGCCCACTTGAGAACAACAGCTGCTGGCTCCAAAGTCCCTGAGCTGTATTAAGACTCCATCTTTTTTCATATCTGTTATCTGCATGTATGGTAGAGTAGTGGTTTTACATCTGGGGTCAGAAGTTAAGAAACTTCTAAAGATAATTTCTAATAAGTTATTCTGAAGTGCAGTTCAGATTACCGTAATAATCATACTAGGAGCGCACACCATTTTTGTCGCAACTGACTTGATTATTTTTGTTGTAATGCTTAGTATTTGAAACAACCCAATACATTTATTAAAGAGCTTTCCTTTGGGGGATTTAAGATAAGTTGGTGGTTATCCTAACTTTTTACCTATGAAATAAAAGGTAAACATTTATTTTAAGAGGTTAGTTACGATGATTTTAAGAACATTCTTATTAGGAATTCAATTTATTCTTAAGTTTTGTTTTTAGAACATTTTTAAGTAAAAAGATAAGAACATTTTTAAATGTTTTTGGGTATTTAAAATACTCTTAGCTTTATTCTTAAGTTGGAAAATTAGATGAAATTTGCAGTTAATATGAATTTTATTCTTTAAGAATGTTTCAAGAATTTGGGAACTGGTAACTGAAATGCATTAATTTCAAACTCTGGAAGAAATAGAGAGTTAAAGAGTTTGTCAGTTGATTTGGAGAAAAAGATGTCACTTAAAAATTAAATATAATTTCTTAAAATCATATAGCAGCACAGACACTTTGAAGTATTACCCCTTCTTCAGATTTTAATTCTTAAAAAAGTTGTCGTCCAACACTCAAATAACTTAAAGTTCAGCTTTTTACGACCTGAAGAAGTGCTTGTTGCAGCAAGTAAATCTATAATGTTAGAATTATTACAACTTTGAAACTTGTGTTTGAGATGGGAATAATTTTGAAAATGGAAGTGCAGGTTCACTAAACTCTTCTGAAAAGCCTGTGTTGTAATACCATTTCCCAGAAGGGCTAGTTCCTATGAAATATGATCCTAATCACACTGTTAGTCATGCCACGAGCACCGATAATCCAAAATTAATTTATTCATCATCTTTCTGAAAGGTTCAGCTACGTTTTCATCAAGTCTTATGAAACGGTAGATTAAAAGCCCCATTTTAGCCATAGAATCCTTTCCCTGCTGTGTGTGTGAAATTGTCTCGTTTGCACTACGCTAATTGATTCCTGTGTTGTGATCGGTTGTTTGGACGGATGGATTGCCCTCCGTGTGTTCAGTCATTCTGCGTTGATGTGATTGTCTAATTGAAGCGGAGCTTGAGCAAATCAAGCCGGACACTTTGGGGGAACAGCTTTACAGCTCTCATGCTAAGAGCAGCAAGAAAATCCAACTCGGTCTTAAACACTCTGACAGCTGTTGTTTTCTTAGCCGATGTTGAGACCGCATTGGAAGCCTGTATCGGGACACTGTCCAACTCATTGTAAATCACTGTTGCTCAGGTAGCTTGAGCACTGGACCTTGGAGCAAGTAACAAGGGTCGCTGGCTTTCCAGGTCACGCTGTGGAATGATTAATGGCCGTGGCGGTGCATCCTCCATAGCCTGGTGTGTCCTGCTGCTAGCTATAGCCTGAGGGACAGAGATGTAGTGAGAGTGTCTTAATGTACTGACAGTCTCACCTGTTCTCTGAATGTGTTGATGCGGTAATCCATCAAAATCCCCATTGAAGCGGTGGCACGCAAGTGTCCAAGCATTCCTTTGTTAATTGTTAATAGTTAAAAGTTAAAAGTCGATTAACCTCTATTGATGTTGATGATTAATCTGTGTTTTATTGGGAAGCCATTGATTTTTACATGTTTACATGTTACAAAATTTCATTATCATACACTACCATTCAAAAGTTTGGTGGCAGTACTTTAAAAAAAGAAGAAGAAGAAATTATTACTTTTATTTATCAAAGATGCATTAAATTGGTGACAATAAATACATTTATAATGTTACAAAAGATTTCTATTTCAAATAAATGCTGTTTTTTTTTAAACTTTATATTCAAGGAATTCAAAAAAAAAAAAATCCACAAATATTAAACATCACAACTGTTTTCAACATTAATAATAAGAAATTGTTTCTTGAGCATCAAATCAGCGTGTTTAAATGATTTCTGAAGGATCATGTGACACTGAAGACTGGAGTAGTGATGCTAAAAATTCAGCTTTGCCATTAGAAATAAATTAAATTACTTAAAATATATACAAAATGTCAAACCAAAATGGCATCTGCAAAAATTATATTAGAACTTTTTCAGAAAACTAGCTTCACTTTTCTGATCTGGGCTGATATGTTAATCCTAAAGTCTTAAAGTGATGATACACAGGGCAACTTTTTGAGCAATGTTGCTGGGCAATCTTGCCGAGTGATTGTTGCTTGGGCACTTTCCCATTGAAAATGGCCATTAAATTTCTATCTGGATAATTTCGATCGGTCGTGGGCCCTGTCTCTCATCTAGTTGCCCGTTGACGGCAACATTGCTCAAAAAGTTGCCCTGTGTATCATCACCTTAAGATTTAAACTCTGGTAGAGAAGCTCTATGAATTGGAGAGTTGGCCAGTTTCTCTAACAGTGAAAAACTAAAAAAAGACACTAAAAATAGTTTCTCCTAAATATCAAATAAGAAATGTAATTCCTCAAAGTCATCACAGTGTTCATCCTGACAGTAATTAAATTGCTGGAGGCCGCAAAGGTTCTGTACTTTCACTTTCCGGTAGACGTTCCCACTCGACTGCAGTATCCGGTCGTTGTCGGTGGCGGATAACATGAATTTTTGCACTTTTCTGAGGCATTTTTGCAATTACTTCCAACCATCTGGTCTCAAGGTGATCTATAGTGGATGTTTGAAGTCAGTTCTCCTCAAGTTCACACAGTTGTCCTAGCAGAGTAACCTCAGACTTTTGTCTTTTTGTATTTTTTTGTATTTCTAGTGACATGTATATCTCAAGATGTCTGGAGCATGTGTGGAAACCACTGAGCAGATTGGGGTATTTCAGGCTGAAAGTACTGGTGCCTTATATCCCTGCAAATAGTTCAATAATGAAGCAGAAATGTACCATCTTTATATAGCATTAATCTCATCATTCTCCCATCTCTGTATCTCTCTTCCGTCTCTTCTTGTTTGTTTACGCCAGTGTTTCATGAGGGATTCTGTCTTGAAGTGTCTTTAAACATCACCATCAGTGGGCTCACACACACTAGTGACAGCTGATCAGAGACACACACACTGCTCTCTCTATCTCTCTCTCACTCTCTCTCTCGCTATGAATTCTGCATGACTCTGAGGTATTGAACGTTACGTGTCATACATGTCTAATGTTTCTCATGGCATGAGCATAAATAATAAAAAATTACACCTGCCAAAGTTAAAACAATCATTTATAGAATTTACCGGATTAAATTTAACATGGTATAATGCACAAACCTTATATTACATACACATTAGTTATCAGTTAACTGCAGTTAACTATTATTTGTTAATGTTTTAAATTTAATAATAAATGTATTAATAAATATAATGTTTTTGTTTTTAATCCATGTTTGTTATGGAAGTTTGTTTTCACCAAAAAATTTAATACTTTTTTATCTTTTTGCCCCACAATTGCAAGTTTACATCTTACAATTCAGACTTTATAACTTGCAATTGTGAGGAAAAAATTCCAAATTGTGTGAGAGTCACAATAACCATTTTTAATTGCGTGTTTATATCTCACAATTCACAATAGCATTTTTTCTTGCAATTCCAAGTTTATATCTCACAACTCAAAATTTACCTTTATATTTTTTTTAATCCTTGATGGAAATAAGCTTCCATAGTTTGTTCATAATACATTATAATACACCATGCACATATATTAGTATATGTAAATTAACATTAAACAATGCTGTGATTGTTGCCAGTTGCATTAACTGAGGATATTGAACATTATTTATTATTTAAGTGTTGCTGACAAATTTTAGCAAATAAAAAATTTGACATTTAATCTTCTGCAGTAGTTGTGAGATTTATCAAGCTTATTTTAATATATTGGCAACCCTAACTAAAACACATTTTATGTATATAGATCCATCAGAAATTATTCTAATATGCTGATTAAGTGCTGCTGCTTATTATCTTTTATTATTATTATTAATGTTTAAAACAGTTGTGCTGCTTAATATTTTTGTGGAAACTGAGGCATTTCTTGTGAGGATTCTTTGATGAATAAAATGTTCAAAAGGACAACATTTATTAGAAATTGAAAAATGTTGTAACATTGCAAATGTCTTTTGAGCAATTTAATGCAGAATAAAGTATTAATAAAAAATAATAAAAAGCTTATTTACCCCAATTTTTTTAAAGTAATGTGTGTATTTTATATATTATTTCTTACTTGTCACTTCATAAGAGATGAAGAGCATCAGTTTGGAACTTAGCGCATTTCTGTACACCTCTCAATGTTCAATCTGTCTCCACAGCTCACTCTCCAGAGCACCAAATCCAGAGTGGCCTTCTTCCAGGAGCTATAGCCATCCAGGCGGACTGGACTATAGTGTCTGAATAATGTCTCGTTGTGTCGTCGTCACATTCCTGACAGGCTGTGACCCATTCCTATATGATCCTAGCACATTCCGGTGATGAAGAATGTATATGTGGGTAAAGTTTACATGCATTACTCTAAGAGGACCAGGACCAGGACCAGGACCTCAAGTAAACAGAACTACAGAAGTGAGAACATGACATGTTTTTAAAGGGACACACACACACTAACATAAACTCATTCGCATACAGAGTCACACTACACATTGTTTCCCAATATCCCTCTGTCTGCAGGAGGTAAAAAACCCATTGTAAAGACACTACGAATAGCAGTGTACACACACACTGACTACATATATCTCTGCAGTCCATCTTAAATTCATCTCTCCAGTTGCACAGCAGATATTTCTTTCGATCAATATGTGTCAGAATAATTGGCTAAAGCAGTGGTATTGCACCCTTGTGCCGTATTAAGTTAGGTGTATATATTTGTGGTCCACTATGGAGCCATCTAGTCATTCATAAAGGCTGAATTAAACCTTATTGTGTTACAGTTTAGAAGAGTTTACTTTCTCTCAGAGGATAGGTTAGTACAGGATATTCTTTAGAGGAGAAAATGCATTTGTGAGAACACCATGTGGAACACCATTTTTATGAAATATTTGGGATTTTTTAAAAACCGTTTACTTGTCCTGAAATGTTTTACCATGTTAAAATATATTTTTGAAAATGTTTTCGTGCAGATAAATAAATGAATAGAAATTATCTTAAATATTCTTTGGCTGTTCTTTTTTTAATTTTTTTTTGATGAAACACTTTGCTTTGCACATCCCCCAAGCACTGAGTTTTACACTTTAGTGTGCAACTTGACCCACACCGATGATTGAAATCATGTGCCTATTATTTTTTTCAGTGATCAGATGTACAATTGTCACCTGGTGGGAAGTAAAACCTGCATTTTGTCCATAAGCATGGCTCAGTATAGAGCATACATCAACTGCCCACTTTATCACTTTATTAAATATTTAAATATTTCCCCCCATTCATATTCCTCATAGGGATTTCAAAAGTATATATTAAATATTATTGTTTTTTAAAAATTGAGCTAAATTTTTGTATATTTTCGACAATATTATTGTCTTGATGAAATGAATGGCACAGCCCATGAAGCATTGTGAATGATCTGAGTAAAAACAGTGGTTTATTTCAAAGTAACTTATGAATTATAATATAAATGAATATGTAGACTTCAGAATTTTGTTTTAAAAATGAGATTGAGATCTGAAGTGGCTTCAACAGATGCATATATCATCACTTAACAACTCCAGAGTGCATGGTAGGTCATTCTTGAAGGGTTTATAAGTTATTATTAAAAATCAATTTCTCCATGGAGAACGTGCCTGAGATTTTTAGACCCCGACTGTTAAGCTCCATTGTGTTCTGGAATGTTTTGTGTGTGTGTGAATGTTTGAAAGGATAGCGATGTATTGGGAACAGCACCAGCAGTCTGTTGGGATTTCGTCTTCCTGAAGAATGTTACACAAGGTAAATCGATATAATCAGCCTAAAATTAACAATTTGTATGTTACATGAAAACTGCAACCATCTCAATTATAGCATGAAGGTAGACTGTGAATTAGAATTCAGTATCACGGTTACTTTAATAGCCCATTAAACTCAAAGCACTTCGCAATACTGTCTTACCGTGGGTTTATCAGTGAAAATCAGTGCAGTTTACGCTATTGTAGTTTTTTTTTCCAATGGCTTTACAATATTTGTTACCAATCAAGATGGTAAACACAATTTTGCTGGGCTTTTTGCTTCATGTATCACACTTCCCATAATCCTGGTTATCATTATCACAGCCTGAGACAAATACCCACCATCACTCATCAGTTCCTGCCCTTCCTCAACACATTGTCTGCATGTCTGGACAGATGACAGCTTTGATTGATGGCTGGTTCCAGGCATATTGACAGGCTGTCACAATCAAGAGAGGGATGTGCCTTAGGAGGTGACCATGTCACTATGCGTCCCATCAGTCCTTGGGGTGGCAGATGGAGGCCTTGTGAGATAATACTGGTAAACTGGTACCAAGGTGAACAGAAGAATAGCTACTTTACTGAAGGTGAGAAAATCAGAGGGAGTGATAATCAATGACATTTTTATGCCTTGGGAATTTATTATAGTTTGATTGCAGCTTACTTGGATTACACAGTTCGCATGCAATTTGATTGCCCAGGCTGTTCTCTGAGGGCAAGCTTTGTTTCTGATCTCTGGAAACCTTGGGTTTAAAGCTGAAATGTGTCTTTTTTTTATATTAAAATGCTTTCTCCTATTGCAGTTTTACATGCTGTGACATTAATAAGCCAGTTGTAGGTTGACAACACTCCACCTGACCTGCAGAGGACAGAACCCAGTCTGAACTCACATACTCTCTTGAGTAGGTACTTATTTTGAATCAGTAATTACTTTGCGACTGCTATAAAGGATGTTCTATATAATATCAATATGTATAATATGAATGTAATTCGGTCATGTTGTCAATGTCATGTGACTTACTGTTGCATCGCTTCACTGTCATTCACATTCTCCTGTGGCCTCATGGGATAGTAAAGTGTCCATCGAATGCACACTTCTGAATCTCGCCGGAAGTAGTAGGTCATTTTTTC
The DNA here is from genome assembly GCF_965113295.1 of Leuciscus leuciscus. Classification (NCBI taxonomy): domain Eukaryota; kingdom Metazoa; phylum Chordata; class Actinopteri; order Cypriniformes; family Leuciscidae; genus Leuciscus; species Leuciscus leuciscus. Next base: position 46,103,688 of record NC_138729.1, read on the forward strand.
CTACTCTTTTATCAGTACTGTGAATTCGGACATACTACTATCGTCTCGTACAGTTTTTTTGCCTACTATATAGTAGGGAAGTATGTGATTTCGGATGCAGCCGGTATCTTCAGACCTCCATGCACATTCGGTATTATAGTTTCCATCTTTATCTTCTTTTGTTTTATTGCCATTTTCTATCTTCTTTGACTAGTTCTTAAAGGAATAATCTGGGTTTAATACAAATAATAAAAATTAAGCTAAATTGACAGTTTCTATGGTGTAATGTTGATTAGCACAAAATAAATTGGTCCCATACCATGTTGTCTTTCAGATTTATTTATTTAATTTTATTTTTTGAGTTTTTGAAGGGTTTAAAAGGGTTTAAAAGCAGAAATTTCAAGCTTATAATCAGTGTTATCAAATTATTGATACACTGTTGTATTTATATTAGTATTTATTCATTTGAATTGGCATTTATTTTAGTTTTAGTAACTTTGTGCTTTTGTCATTAATAATTTTTTTATAGTTCTATTTAACATTTCATACTTCAACAAACTTTAAATTTGTTTCATTTAAGTCATTTTCATTGAAATTTAAGTTAAAATTTTCCACCTAATATGAATATTATTTTATTTTTAGTTGTAGTTTAACAACACTGCTTTATAATGTTATAAAAATCACTTTTATTAATTTTGTTACAAAACTGTGTATTTGAGCTGTAACATTGTTATTAACTATTAACTCTTTTTTTTTTTTGCTAATTATTATTATGCAGTAAATTGATTGAGCTTAACTTGAACTTTAAGTTAAGAGCTTTAGTAACCACCTAGTAAACTCATGGCACCTCAGCATATAGAAAGGCATATATTACAACTTGAAACTAATAAACTCAAGGCTTATATAACCTTGGAACTTAAAATCTCTTTTCAAAAGATTTTAAACTTCAGGAACACTCCAACTTTACTTCTAATAATTCTTTTTTGGTGCTGCTAGGGTTGCACAAATTACACACTTCACTTTTAATCTTTATAAAACGTTATAGAAAATACACTTCACCCTTCATTGTTGAGATACTGTAGGCTGACTGGATTGCTGATTGGATGTCAGCGCTTGTTTTCACGGATCTGGTTCCCCACGTTACCTGAGACGCTAATAAATGACATTGAGTTCAGTGATTCATTTCTCTGCTTAAATTGCTTGAATAGGCTTCAGGTGACTTACAAATACCCCTTGACAGGATGGAAGAAAGCCGCGTGTGTGTGTGTGTGTGTGTGTGTGTGTGTGTGTGTGTGTGTGTGTGTGTGTGTGTGTGTGTGTGTGTGTGTGTGTGTGTGTGTGTGTGTGTGTGTGTGTGTGTGTGTGTGTGTGTGTGTGTGTGTGTGTGTGTGTGTAATTATGCTTTGCCCTCACGTCCATGCAACGCCTGCTTTGTTTTGTATTTGCGTCATTGGATTTAACAGTAGGACATAACTGTTATCTGGCTGCAAAAATCACTGCGAGCCTTTTAGAGGATCAATGGGGAGCATCAAGCCTGGGCGCATACACTCACACACTTCATAAATTTATGCAAATCATATCCATGTGACAGAATATGTTTGAATGTGGCATGTGTTGAAATGTCAAGGGGTGTATAATCAGTTTAGCTCTTTTGTCCTCGCTCACATCCTGTGTATTGTACCATTTATACCAACTATGGTTGAATGCTTGATTCTGATTGGCTGACAGATGTTTCAGAGTCTTGATTAATGTTCTGTAACCGCACAGCTTTATCTTTGTTGACCACATCATGGTTCTAGATCACATCGCTGAATTATTTCAAAATTGTTGCCGTTTATATAAATAACAAGACTTCCTATAATTTATAACTTATAATTTCTTCTGTGGATCAAAACATTTCTTTTTTTTTTGTTTGTTTGTCCAAAATATATAACATTTGTTCTAGTGGATTTTGGATATTTTAATCTACACATCTTATATATTGTGCCTTTAAAATCCAAGCTACGGTTTCCACCTAGTAATAGCAACTTGGGCTGTTTCTAAGCAGGCATTTTGTCTGTGGTGTAAGTAGTTTTAGAGACATGAAAAATGATTTGAAATGAACAATTGCACCCATGGTATGCGGTAACCGTAATATATAAGCAGAATTACTGATTCCAGACCTGGATTATTGAAAATGAATGCACTCTTGAGGTGTGACTGCATAACATAGAGTTCATATTACCACCTCAGGGTGTGCATTCATTTTCAATATTTCAATTCGTCAGTTTCTTTCTTTCTTATGTTGTTGTAGGTCCTCTTATTTTTGCAGTGTGAAGTCATAAGACAAATGAGACACCGGTATGTGATTCTGGTGACCTGTTGTTCACCTGGAACTTGTGATCATTGGTCACGTGGTCAGAATTATTGGCACCCTTGGTAAATATGAACAAAGAAGCCTTTGGTAATCCTTTTGTTATTTTATCCAAAAAATTCACAAAATTGAACCCTTGCGTTGAAGTAAAATAATTGAAAATGGACTGAAAACCTCTTTATGAAATAAATGTTTTTCTTCAAATGTTTTTTCTTTTTATTCAATACTTTTTGCAACCTCCTTTTTCTAAGATAATATCTCTGAGTCTTCTCCTAGAATGCCGGATGAGTTTGGAGAACAGAGACCATTCCTCCATACAGAATCTCTTCAGATTCCCTGCTCAATTTTGGTGCTTCTTCTCTTCAGTTCAGCCCACTCATCTTCTATAGGGTTCAGGTAAGGGGACTGGGACGGTCATGGCAGAAGCTTCGTTTTGTATGTAGTGACCTATTTTTGTGTTGATTTTGATGTTTGTTTTGGATCGTTGTCCTGATGGAAGATCCAACCACGGCCCATTATAAGATTTCTATCAGAGGCTGTCAGGTTTTGATTTATCTGTTGGTCTTAATCCATGATACCATGTGTCTGAACAAGATGTCCAGGACCTCCGGCAGAAAAAGAGACCCACAATCCAGCAGTATAACAAACCTTTGGCAAGAGGTACTTTTTATCCCTGTTTGCACCAAACCTATATCTAAACATAAATATTTTACTCATAAGAATTTCAGGTGTGCCAGTATTTGTGGCCAACATGTATTGGAGAAAACATTAATTTCATATAGAGACCCCCCCCCAAGTGTTCAAGTGTTTAAGTGTTTTACTTCATTCAATGCTTCGATTTTTGCAAAAAAAAAAAATTATGAAAGATCAAAAGGGTAAAAAATTCTAATTTATTTTCACAGCCATCTTTGATCATATTTACCAAGGGTGCCAATAATTCTGACCATGACTGTACACTCCAGCAAGTTTTGGGAGTGAGACTCATATTTATTTGCAGAAGATTCTATAACCGATTTCTTTCTTGAATCATTATGTTTATGCAGTACATTTATGGCACATAGTTATTATATAATAATTTAATAGAACCATGAAATGCTAGGTTTTAATGTTAAATACATCATTAATGGAAGAAATAATAACTGATTAGTTATTGGGTTTACTGTAACTATGCTCTGATAAAAAATAAAAAAAGAGAAATAAATTAATACTTTTTTACAGCAAGGGTACATTAAATCAATAAATAGTGACAGTAAAGAAGACATTTATAATATTACGGGTTAATAATATATAATAATTATAATTATAATATGGGTTTCTATTTCAAATAAATGCTGAACTTTTTCCTTTTCTATTCATCAAAGAAAGAAATGGAATGGAATCCTGGAAAACACTCAAAAATCACATATTTAGAATGATTTCTGAAGAATCATGTGACACTGAAGACTGGAGTAATGATGCTGAAAATTCTACTTTACCATCACAGGAATAAATTACATTTTAAAACATATTAAAATGGAAAAGAGTTATTTTAAATTGTAATGATATTTCAAAATATTGCTATTTATACATATACACACACGTGATGAATGCTGTACTTGTGAATGGATATTTGTGGGTGTGCTGTAGATTAATATGATGTGCTTATTGTGCTTGAATGTAGGATGAATTGCAATTTTATAAAGTGAAATGAATTTAGGAAATTCTTTGTTAAAACAAATAAATAAATCGTTCAGATGTTAAAACTGCACACACTCGAATCTTGTAGGATAAAAATGAACTCTTATTAATTTCATGGGCGGCTGATTGGATCTAAGCCAGGACTGCTGTGCATTTAAACGAGTATGAGAGTGAATTAGTGAGTACTTGAAACAATGACAGACTCAAATCATTCATGCAGTGACTCAAGCAGAGCATTTTATAATGGTCTCTTTGTTCCCATATCATATTTGATTCTATCCCCCATCCTCACGTCTCTCCAGTCTAGTGTATAGGTGGTGGACCAGGGGAAGTGTTACCTGAGCACAATCACTCTGTACTCATTAGGCTGTCCAATCACAGCAGGGGGGCCAATCCGCCTATTTTTAGACCACCATTTTGCATTCCAGACCATCAGTCAAACTCTGACATGGTCCACGCAGGCGCTTTTGCTATAAGCTCTGAAGTGTCGCATGTCAGAAAAGCCCAGTAAAACCAACTGAAACTTCTATTGATCTGTCAGTTTATCAGCAGGGAGAATTAATTCATGAGATTTTCATGAGATTTAATATGCAGCTCGGTATTTAGCACAGTAAGACTCCTTCAGAGTTTTGAAAATATTTATATAAACTCCCAACACACAGAGAAGTGTTTCTGATTTTTTTTTGTACTTTTTTTTTTTTTTTGCTTTTTAGTTATCCAATTTTTATTTTAGCTTTTTAGTGATCCAACACCGGATACTCTTATAGGTTACTCTAGTGGATCACGGCTGAACGCGGCTGAACCACACTCATTTACAAAAAAATTTTTCGCCTATCGTGCGTCTACTCTACACCCTTACCACTAAAAAGACGGATTATATCCAAGACTTCAGTCATAAATTAGTATTAATATTGATAGCATCACTGGTAGCTTCGTTGCTAACTCACTGTCCATCTGTTAAAATGGCGAATATATCAGATGTAAGTAGTCTACCGCTTGGTGCAGGTGAGGACACATTTGAGCTGCACGCACTGCAGTCTGAGCTGGAAGCTGTTGAGAAACAGATCCACAACCTTTTATTGAGACAGGCCGAGCTGAGAGACCGGTGTTTGGCTCTTGAAACATCACGCGCCGATGCACACAAATCAGTGTTTAACGTTACTAACCCGCTGACTCCGACCGCGTCTACTCCGTGCGTTCCTCAGCATCGGTCGCGATCAGCCATGGTCTCGTTCACTCCGGCTCCAACACGCCACCACGAAGCCTGGGTGGTTCCGCAGCGGAAGACGCGAGTAAGGTTTAGACCAAGACTTTCTCCGACCCTCCCGGTTTTCGAGTTATCCACACAAAACCGCTTCTCCCCTTTTCGCGAAACAGAACGCGATGCTGTGATCATCGGCGATTCCATCGTTCGGCATGTACACACTACGTTAGGTAAAAGAAAGGTGCACAGTCACTGCTTTCCTGGTGCTCGTGTTTCTGAAATCGCTGCTCGCGTTCCCGAGATCCTGAACGGTGACGAGCGCGTCGGAACTGTGGTCCTGCACGCGGGAGTGAACGACATCAGGCTGCGCCAGACGGAGATTCTGAAGAAAGACTTCAGGAATCTAATCGATACGGTACGCAGCACATCGCCTGAAACAATGATCATTGTGTCAGGACCGCTTCCCACGTACCGACAAGGGCATGAAAAGTTCAGCAGATTATTTGCGCTAAATGAATGGTTAATGTCATGGTGCAATGAGCAGAAACTGCTCTTTGTAAATAATTGGAATCTGTTTTGGGAACGTCCTAGGCTTTTCCGTGCTGATGGCTTACACCCAAGCAGATTCGGAGCGGATCTTCTGTCGGATAACATCTCCAAAATATTAAATACCCTTTGACTAGTAACCAAAAGTCCAAATCATAGTCTCTGCTGCACCAACTTAACTGATATAAATACTAGTGTAGAACATTGCATAGAAACCGTGTCTATTCCTCGTTTAGTGAGATCAAATAATAAATCTACTGCAGGATCTAGGAAAAATCTAATTGTTATTAAAACAGAAAATGTTACTATTAGTAAACAAAAACAATTTCTAAAGCTAGGTCTTCTAAACATTAGATCACTCACACCTAAGGCAGTTATTGTAAATGAAATACTCACAGATAATAGCTTCGATGTACTTTGCCTTACTGAAACCTGGCTTAAACCAAATGATTATTTCGGTCTAAATGAGTCTACTCCATCTGGATACTGTTATAAGCATGAGCCCCGTCTGATTGGCCATGGCGGCGGTGTTGCAACAATCTATAGAGATATTCTCAATGTTACTCAGAAAATGGGTTATAAGTTTATTTCATTTGAAGTACTTGTACTAAATGTTACGCTCTTAGATGTTAGAAAAACATCCCTATTATCTCTAGCCTTGGCTACCGTATATAGACCGCCAGGACCGTACGCTGATTTCCTAAAAGAGTTTGCAGATTTTCTCTCAGACCTATTAGTCAATGTCGATAAAGCATTAATTGTTGGAGATTTTAACATGCACAAAGATAATCCAAATGATGCGTTAGGGGCTGCGTTTACAGATTTATTAAATTCATTTGGGGTCAAGCAAAACGTCACCGGACCAACACATCGTCTTAATCATACACTCGATTTAATTATATCACATGGAACCGATCCAACCGATATAGATATCATTCCACAAAGTGATGATGTCACTGATCACTACATGGTAACTTGCATATTACGTACTGCTGTAATATGTCATGCGGCGCCGCGTTATCAACCAGGCAGAACAATCCTCCCATCCACCATAGATCATTTCTCAAATTGCTTATCTAATCTGTCTCAGCTGCTGCCTGAACTAACTAGCACTATGAGCACCATTCTCTCTAGAACATTGGATGTGGTTGCACTATTAAATTAAAAAAGGTCAGAGAGAAAATTAAAGCACCATGGTACAACAATACTACGCATGTTTTAAAGAGAGAAACCCGTATTTTAGAGCGTAAATGGAAACAAACTAATTTAGAGGTCTTTAGAATCGCGTGGAAAGACAGTATGTCACGTTATAAAAAGGCCCTAAAAGTGGCCAGGGCTGAGCACCTCCGCAAACTAATAGAAAACAACCAAAACAATCCAAGGTTTTTATTTAACACCGTGGCTAGACTAACAAATAAACAGACGTCACCCGAACAAAATATCCCGTTACAGTTTAGTAGTAATGATTTCATGAACTTCTTCACTGAGAAAATAGAAAGCATCAGAACCACAATTGTAAACGTTCAATCTTCAATTGCGCCTTATAATTCAGCTTCAATTATCACCCCGCAAGAACAATTACAGTGCTTTACAACTATAGAACAAAAAGAGTTAAATAAACTTATCACTTCATCTAAAACAACAACATGTTTATTTGATCCTATACCAACTAAACTATTGAAAGAAGTGTTACCTGTAGTGGAAGAGCCTTTCCTCAATATTATTAACTCGTCTTTATCTTTAGGTCATGTTCCAAGAACATTTAAACTGGCAGTTATAAAACCTCTCATTAAGAAACCACAATTAGATCATAATAACCTAGCAAATTATAGACCCATTTCAAATCTTCCATTTATGTCTAAAATATTAGAAAAAGTGGTGTCCGCTCAACTGGGCTCTTTCTTGCAACAAAATGATATCTATGAAAAGTTTCAGTCAGGATTCAGACCGCATCATAGCACTGAAACTGCGCTCGTTAAAATCACAAATGATTTACTTTTAGCTTCTGACCAAGGCTGTATCTCAATACTAGTTTTACTTGATCTTAGTGCTGCGTTCGATACTATAGATCACACAATACTCTTAGATCGACTACAAAATTATACTGGTGTTCAAGGACAAGCATTAAGCTGGTTCAAATCATACCTATCTGACCGCTACCATTTTGTCTATTTAAATGGAGAAAAATTGATCATAACTCCAGTAAACTATGGAGTGCCGCAGGGATCTGTGTTAGGCCCTCTGTTATTCTCAATATATATGATGCCACTTGGAAATATTATAAGGAAACATGGAATTAGTTTCCATTGTTATGCTGATGACACTCAAATATATATTTCATCACGGCCGGATGGAAAACGCTAAATTTTCCAAATTGACAGAGTGTGTTAAAGATATAAAGGATTGGATGACGTGTAATTTTCTTTTATTAAATCCAGACAAGACAGAGGTAATACTTATCGGTTCAAAAAAACGCCCACAAAACCTCGCACAATACAACTTTAACATCATAGGATGTCCTGTTACTTAATCCTCTACAGTAAAAGACCTGGGTGTTATACTTGACTGCAACCTGTCTTTTGAAAATCATATTTCATATGTTACAAAAACTGCCTTTTTCCACCTTAGAAACATTGCTAAGCTACGTAATATGCTATCAGTTTCTGCTGCAGAAAAGTTAGTTCATGCATTCATGACCTCGAGACTAGATTACTGTAATGCTTTATTAGCTGGTTGTCCTGCATCCTCAATAAACAAGCTACAGTTAGTCCAAAATGCCGCCGCTAGAGTTCTTACGAGATCAAGAAAATATGATCATATAACACCGATTTTATCATCACTGCATTGGTTACCTATAAAGTTCCGTATTAATTACAAGGTATTGCTACTGACTTATAAAGCCCTAAACGGCTTAGCTCCAGTCTATTTAACGGATCTTCTATCACCCTATAATCCATCGCGCTCTTTAAGATCACTAAATTCAAGGCTTTTGGTCATACCTAGGATATCCAGAACCACTAAAGGAGGGAGAGCATTTTCACATTTGGCTCCAAAACTCTGGAATAGTCTTCCTGATACTGTTCGTTGCTCAGACTCGCTCTCCCAGTTTAAAACTAGATTAAAGTCGCATCTCTTCAGCCAGGCATTCATATAATATTTTTAATCTTACAGTTCAAAATACAATCCGGTCTCTTGCTCATAAATGCCAGAGGAGAACTGGCCCCCGACTGAGCCTGGGTTCTCCCAAGGTTTTTTTTTCTCCATTAGGTCACCTGATGGAGTTTTAGGACACCATTAGGTCACTTGATGGAGTTTTTCGGTCCCTTGCCACTGTTGCCTTTGGCTTGCTCATTTGGGGATATTTTGGGGATATTTAATTTAATTTTATCAATCAATAAATTCCACTTGAAACAAACCTTGTTGTATTATTTTAATTTAATACTGTGAAGCTGCTTTGATACAATCTGTATTGTGAAAAGCGCTATACAAATATACTTGACTTGACTTGACTTATTACCATGTCCATTTGCGCATTTTGAAATTTACTAACGGCACACCTCGTTAAATTGTTACAAACCTGGTTTAGTTCAACTTTCAGAGACATCTGTATGACAGATACAAATAATTGTATTTGCTGCATTCTCGTTTTCTGCAGTGTTTTAGCAAAAGTATCTATTTTTCTACTCACAGTGTTTCTGTTACTGTTGTCATAGGGTTAGTTCACCCAAAAATGAAAATTAGCCCATGATTTACTCACTCTCTAGTCATCCCAGGTGTGACATTCTTCATTCAGACTAATACAATCAGAGTTATTTAAAAAAATGTCCTGGATCTTCCAAGCTTTATAATGGGAGTGAATGGGTATATATTTTTTGGAAGTTCATTAAAATCCATCCATGATAAAAGTGCTCCACACAGCTCTGGGGGGTTAATAAAGGCCTTCTGAAGTGTAGCTATGTGTTCGTGTAAGAAAAATATCCATATTTAGAATTTTATAAAATAACAAGCTTCCGACAGACGGCCTACACAAGTCGACTTACGCCACAAGAGCAACACTTGAAGATGTATGATGGAGGATGTAGGAGTCGCGTAAGCTTTGACGCCTCTCGCGGTTCAAACAAACAGGGCTTGGCAACAAACTCAAGCTCTTCCAACATTTCTCTTTAAAAAATCTCATTTTAGACTTCTGATTCGTGACTGGTGTTTTGTTTTGCTCTATCCTCTGCGCTTCCGCGTTCGTCATTACGTTGTGCGTCAAGTGTTACTCTTTCGCCGTAAATCGATGCGTACTGCCGTCTGCCGGAAGCTAGTTATTTTAGTCGATAAAGTTTTAAATATGGATATTTTTCTTACACGAACACATCGCTTCACTTCAGAAGGCCTTTATTAATTCCTCGGAACGTGTGGAGCACTTTTATCATGGATAGATGCACTTTTATGGACTTCAAAACAGAAACGGCCATTCACTGCCATTATAAAGCTTGGAAGAGCCAGGACATTTTTTTATATAACTCAAATTGTATTCGTCTGATAGAAGAATGTCATATACACCTAGGATGACTTGAGGGGGAGTAAATCATGAGCTAATTTTCACTTTTGGGTTTAAAAGAACCACGTCATCTGCAGCTCTTAAAGGGATAGTCCACCCAAAAATGAATATTCTGTCATCATTTACTCATGTTGTTCCAAACAACCAGAGTTTCTTTCTTCTGTTGAACACAAAAGAAGATATTTTGAAGACTGTTTATAACCAAACAGATCTCAGGCCCCATTGGCTAGTTAAAAAAAAATAAAAATACTATGGTAGTCAATGTTACGTTACGTCTTTAGTGGGAGAGAGAAGCAACGCACACGGAGCAGAAAGGGCTTGAAATCAGGCACACTTAGCTCTAGCTATACGGATAAAGCACCGTTACCGTAAACTACCCTGACCATTTGTGGTGTGAACCACTCCGTTGTTGTAGGCTCTGAGCGGGATTCGAACTGGTGTTTCTGGCATGGGAGGCGGGTACGCTAACAAGGACGCTAAAGACTTATGACTGGAAGTAATACAATATTGCCGTGTGTGTGTGTGTGTGTGTGTGTGTGTGTGTGTGTGTGTGTGTGTGTGTGTGTGTGTGTGTGTGTGTGTGTGTGTGTGTGTGTGTGTGTGTGTGTGTGTGTGTGTGTGTGTGTGTGTGTGTGTGTGTGTGTGTGTGTGTGTGTGTGTGTGTGTTTTCATTACAGTCAGAGGTGGACAGTAACAAAGTACATTTACTTGAGTACTGTACTTAAGTACACTTTTTGAGTATCTGTACTTTACTTGAGTATTATATTTTCTGGAAACTTTTTACTTTAACTTCACTACATTTAAAAGACAAATATCATACTTTTTACTCCACTACATTTCTGTCAAGGTCCTTGAGTAGAAAGTAGTAACGTCAGTCAAGGGATGATTTTGGTTTGGAAATGAAAGTCGGGTTGACGTCAAAACCCGACGTTAGATTTACGTCAAAACCCGACGTCGGACAGACGTTGGATTTTGGTTGGAAATGAAAGTCGGGTTGATGTCAAAGCCAAAAAACTTTAAATAGGGCACTATTTGAGGGAACAGCCATTTGGGTGTCCGAAACTATTGTAGACATTATTGAGTGCACTTATTCAATCTCATATTCAATCCCACTACTAGAACTGTGTTCTAGAAATAAATTTGATATTGATATGAGGGAAGGTCAGGCATAGATTCAGAGGCATAAGGTACTGTAAGTATTACATTCATCAATGCAACAATAATAAAAAAATGCATTGACATTTACTTTTTACTTTTGGTACTTAAGTACTTTTAAAAACGAGTACTTCTGTACTTTTACTTCAGTAATCGGTCTTTACAACTTTTACTTGTAACGGAGTAATATTTTACCAGTAGTATAGGTACTTTCACTCAAGTAAGGAAGTTGTGTACTTTGTCCACCTCTGATTACAGTGGTGGCTAATACCAACTCACCGTATAGCTTTATTTTTATATACACAGTATTTGAGGAGAAACTACATTTATTGTAAGGGTTCTCTAACATTTAATTTTGGGAATTCTATTGTTGGTTTTTTACTGCTCTGGCCCTGTTCTGCAGTCGATTAGTGTATTACTGAAGAACTCTCCATACAGTTACATGTGTGTGTCTAAGATAAATGTATTATCCTTTGTGCCATTAGCTGCCACTGAATGAACAGAGAGGTCTGCATCATTATTACACTGCTCTCATTATAACATGAGTTTCAGTTATTAAATTTAACCATGAACCATTCTCTCTGTTAGACTGTGTGCTCTGAAACACCTTTTTTTAATTGGTTTGAGATCCGCATAACCATCTAATATTTATTTATTTATTTTTTACAGAAACATCATGAACGAAAGCACAGAGTCATGGATCACTGTAAAGGTCAGCTAGTTATTAATATATGCAGAGCTGATTTAAAGACATTTTCAGATGCTGAAACTGTCTGTCACGCTTTTGTAAAGTTCCTGCTTGTGTGCTTATGGGACTATGATAGATTATGTATTTTATAGACACACATACAGTTTGGATCAGTAACATTTATTTTTTGGAATGAAATTAATACTTCTATTCAGCAAGGATTAATTAAATATATTATCAATAGTCACAGTAAAAATCTGTTTCTAATAAATCGAAACATATATATTGAACTTTCTATTAATCCAAGAATCCTAAAAAATGAATCAGTTTCCACAAAAAAATGTTTAGCAGCACAATTGTTTTCAACATTGATAATAAGATAATAAGATAAGAAAATTAAAAATTCTTCTTGTCTGTCACTCTATCGTTTGCAATATTGTTTTATCCATCCGTTGTTCTATTGTTCTGTCTATCTGTTCTTCTTGAGCATCAAATCATCATATTAGAAAGATATCTGAAGGATCATGTGACACTGAAGACTTGAGTAATGATGCTGAAAATTCAGCTTTGCATCACAGGAATAGATAACATTTTTAAATATACATTAATATACATTACTTTTTTAATCAAATAAATGCAGCTTGGACTTCATAAAATTACACAATCTTACCAACCCCAAACTTTTGAACAATAGCGTATATAATTAGTGTAAATAGTGTATGTAATAGTATACTTTATATAATAATAATTACTATTTCCTTTAATTTTATTTTAACTAAACAATATATAAAAAAAAATATTCAAAAGGTTGGGAAACACTGATCCAAACACAAACTTTTTTGTAGTTTTGTTTGATTTTCTGTCAGTTCATTGTCTTCTTTTTGACTTCCAGAATTCACATGCTTGTTCTGTCACAAATTCACAGCTACCACTAAGATCAATAGCACAGAGAGAAGACGGGTAATCAGAACTGCAAGCGTTCTGCTCAATCCTACAAAAACAGGGTTTTTTCTGTTTTTAACCCCAACACAGCGGTTTTCCCGCCACATATGCACTTATCCCATCAATGCGGGAAACAATGCTCAATGTGTCACTGCTTGTCAGTATTTTCACCTCTCTACGGATGACATATCAAAACAACTGATGGCCTCTCTCTCTCTCTCTCTCTCTCTCTCTCTCTCAGTTCTTCTCTTTTCATCCTCTAATTCTTTCAACCTCAGCTAACTTGCTATTCTGTCACACTGTCTACCTTTCATCCCTTGTGTTCCCTCTCTCTTTTCTCTCCTCCTTTTGTCTGTCTGTGTGGAGCTGGAGCATGACTCCTTGACTTCTTCAGACTGTGTTGTTGCAGTCGTGTCATTATGTTTTCTTGACAAGAACATCATACTGTTATTGCACATGCCTCAGTTAAAGGAGCAGTATGTAAGATTGTGGCCAAAACTGGTACTGCAATCACTTTCAAATGACTGTAGAGCGGTGTATCCCCTCCCCCTCCCCCCTGACTCAAGGTTGCCAGATAGGCTGCAGGATCCAGCAGGAACGTAGGCTGCTACGTAGCTGTGGTAACTAGAGCAGAGCTGGCAACCCCAATGCCGAAACACTACTGACTTTGTGATTGGTAGATAGATGGAGGGTGGAGCATCAGGCCAAAACACAAGATGAAAACATCAACATCAGTTGAGGGCTGCAACTTCACTTTTTAAATGACAATATCCTGGCCGGACTACTGTTGTCAGTGATATAAGTATTTGAAATGAACATGATTTCTTAATGTCTAGTGACATATCAGGGCCATTTTATGATTAATTGAAATACATTTCTTACATACAGCTCCTTTAAGGGTCTTAATCCCTTAATTCAAATATATATCTGTATCTGTCTGTCTGTTGTTCTATCATTCAATATATCATTCCATCCATCCATCCGTCTGTCGTTCTATCATTTGAAATATTGTTCCATCCATCCGTTGTTCTATTGTTCTCTCTTTCTGTCGTTCTATCGTTCTGTCTGTCGTTCTATTGTTCTGTCCGTCTGTCATTCTATCATTCAAAATATTGTTCCATCCGTTGTTCTATTGTTCTGTCCGTCTGTCATTCTATCGTTCAAAATATTGTTCCGGCCATCCGTTGTTCTATTGTTCCGTCTGTCGTTCTATCGTTCAAAATATTGTTCCATCCGTTGTTCTATTGTTCTCTCTTTCTGTCGTTCTATTGTTCTGTCCGTCTGTCATTCTATCGTTCAAAATATTGTTCCATCCATTGTTCTATTGTTCCGTCTGTCTGTCGTTCTATCGTTCAAAATATTGTTCCATCCATTGTTCTATTGTTCTGTCTGTCTGTCGTTCTATCGTTCAAAATATTGTTCCGTCCATCCGTTGTTCTATTGTTCTGTCTCTGTTGTTCTATTGTTCTGTCCGTCTGTCATTCTATCGTTCAAAATATTGTTCCATCCGTTGTTCTATTGTTCTCTCTTTCTGTCGTTCTATTGTTCTGTCCGTCTGTCATTCTATCGTTCAAAATATTGTTCCATCCATTGTTCTATTGTTCCGTCTGTCTGTCGTTCTATCGTTCAAAATATTGTTCCATCCATTGTTCTATTGTTCTGTCCGTCTGTCATTCTATCGTTCAAAATATTGTTCCATCCGTTGTTCTATTGTTCTGTCTGTCTGTTGTTCTATTGTTCTGTCCGTCTGTCATTCTATCGTTCAAAATATTATTCCGGCCATCCGTTGTTCTATTGTTCCGTCTGTCGTTCTATCGTTCAAAATATTGTTCCATCCGTTGTTCTATTGTTCTCTCTTTCTGTCGTTCTATTGTTCTGTCCGTCTGTCATTCTATCGTTCAAAATATTGTTCCATCCATCCATTGTTCTATTGTTCCGTCTGTCTGTCGTTCTATCGTTCAAAATATTGTTCCATCCATTGTTCTATTGTTCTGTCTGTCTGTCGTTCTATCGTTCAAAATATTGTTCCGTCCATCCGTTGTTCTATTGTTCTGTCTCTGTTGTTCTATTGTTCTGTCCGTCTGTCATTCTATCGTTCAAAATATTGTTCCGTCCATCCGTTGTTCTATTGTTCCGTCTGTCGTTCTATCGTTCAAAATATTGTTCCATCCGTTGTTCTATTGTTCCGTCTGTCTGTCGTTCTATCGTTCAAAATATTGTTCCATCCGTTGTTCTATTGTTCCGTCTGTCTGTCGTTCTATCGTTCAAAATATTGTTCCATCCATTGTTCTATTGTTCCGTCTGTCTGTCGTTCTATCGTTCAAAATATTGTTCCATCCATTGTTCTATTGTTCTGTCTATCGTTCAAAATATTGTTCCGTCCATCCGTTGTTCTGTTGTTCTGTCTCTGTTGTTCTATTGTTCTATCCGTCTGTCGTTCTATTGTTCTGTCTGTCTGTCGTTCTATTGTTCTGTCTGTTGTTCTATTGTTCTGTCCGTCTGTCATTCTATCGTTCAAAATATTGTTCCATCCATCCGCTGTTCTATTGTTCCGTCTGTCTGTCGTTCTATTGTTCTATCTGTCTGTCGTTCTATTGTTCTGTCTGTCAGAATGATTCTATAGTTTGAAATATTGTTCCATCCGTTGTTCTATTGTTCTGTCTGTCGTTCTATTGTTCTGTCCGTCTGTCATTCTATTGTTCAAAATATTGTTCCATCCATCCGCTGTTCTATTGTTCCGTCTGTCTGTCGTTCTATTGTTCTGTCTGTCTGTCGTTCTATTGTTCTGTCCGTCTGTCGTTCTATCGTTCAAAATAATGTTCCATCCGTTGTTCTATTGTTCCGTCTGTCTGTCGTTCTATTGTTCTGTCCGTCTGTCGTTCTATCGTTCTGTCTGTCTGTCAGAATGATTCTATCGTTTGAAATATTGTTCCATCCGTTGTTCTATTGTTCTGTCTGTCGTTCTATTGTTCGAAATATTGTTCCATCCATTGTTCTGTCTGTCTGTCATCCTTTCGTTCAAAATATTGTTCCATCCATTGTTCTATTGTTATGTCTGTCGTTCTATCATTCTGTCTGGCTCTCATTCTATCGTTTAATATATTGTTCTATTGTTTTATTGTTTTATTTGGATCCCCATTAGCTCCCACTATGGTGGTCGCTAGTCTTCCTGGGGTCCACTGAAGTCACAATACAAAAATACAAAATTCAATTAATCAATACATCAATAAGATCTATAAAAACTATACGATATATTAGCTACCATGACACACATTTAAAAGGAGTACAAATTATGCAGTTATGCAAAAAGCAACATCTATTCAACATGCAATTCAAACAATTTAAACAAAACATGCAAAAATAGAAATAGGTAATACTTTCACACCTGTAATCTCTGTTTTATTGTTTTCTTAAAAGAAAATTTACTTTTGAGTTCCCTGACGCTGGATGGAAGTGAGTTCCACTCTACAGCCCCTCTGTATACAATAGTTTTCTTCATAAAATTACATCTTGGACTAGGAGTAATCATTATCTTGTTGCTGCTGTGTCGCATGCTCATGACAATATCCACTAAACAATATTTTTTCTTTTATAAAGTTATATGCTTCATTAGCCATGACCTTGTGCATGAGCAACAAAAGATTATATTTTACTTTTGCCTCTACTGTTAACCAAGATAATTTAAGATGCATCTCATGCACACTAGTGCGAAAAGAACAGTGCAGAGCTACTCTGGCTGCTCTATTCTGTGCAATTTTAAGTTTTCTTAGATGTTTTTGGGCCGCACTAACTCCAAACTACTGGACAATAATATAAGTGAGACAGAACAAGACTTTGGATGACATTTTTCAATGTAGCAGTTGGACAATATGCAGAGCATTTTCTGGACATAGCGATACCCCTGCCCATCTTTCTGACTGAGTAATGATACTCTATCATTCTGTCTGTCTGTCATTCTATCGTTTAATATATTATTTTGTCCATCCGAGACAGGGCTTACCTTCCAGTGCCCAATCAAAAAGTAGAACACCCCTGCGAATGCCTAGAAACGCCCTAACAACCACACAGCGCTGCCCTGGTATGAATTTTATGTGGTTATTTTGTCATTCAACATTGGAGCCTGATAGCCCCTCCGTTACGTAATTAAAGCTGCGACCGTTGAGTGCATTAATTGCCCAACATTCCACGTCATAAAATAGTTTATAAGCACGCGAATTGGGACGCATCTACTATCTTTCTGGAAGGCCTATAGCATTTAATCTGTTACATTAAAAAAAGAAAACTTTTTTCCAGTTCTTTCATTCCACTTACATTTATAATTTATTCCATCTTTCCCTGCTTTACTTCCTTCTCTCATTAATGTGTTTTTCTTTGCTTCCTTCCCTCCACCTCGTTTCGGTATGATGGCTGGTGATGTTTTTGTGAGGGAGTGTGTCATACTGCTTACTCACTGGAAAAGGAGGGGGGAAAGTTTGAGTTTGCCCCACTTTTCTGTGCGCCAGCCGGGGAACTCTGCCGCTTTGACCTGGATTCTGCACAAGAGCGATCCACGAGGCTTTCACAATTCAAAGAATCATTAAACAGAGTCTCTCTCTCTCTCTCTCTCTCTCTATTATGTCTGTGTCTGTCTGGACTCTTGTTTTATTAACTGTGCCATATCCATTGAGAAAACGAAAAACCTCAGCAATTAATATTAAATAAACACATGAAAGGCAAAGGATTTCATAATTCACCTACATTCACAGAACATCCTCCGCAGAGACTCCCGAGGCCAAGAACGGTGAGCCAAAGCACAGAATATGCATAAGTGTGCTGTTATTAGTACCTCTCCTCATCATGTATTAAGGCCTAATTAGACGATCACAGAGTAGACGCGTATCGCAGGGGATTATTATGTCTTCTCTGATTCAGCATCTTGTTTATCTGGATTTTAAAGAGAGTTTATGGGATGCTTTTCTAGCCCATCAATGCAGCTTTTCTCTTCCTGTGTGGGGAGGACACACTGTACAGTGTAAAAGTTTGACTCATGAATATTAATTAGCTGATTTGGTAATTGGCATGTAATTGGGTGCTAGCCAAGGAGGTCCACTAGCATTCCCATTTGTTAGCATTCCCATTCATCTCATTTGTAGTTGCTCATCTGGTTTTAGACTCCCTGGAAGTGTGTGATTCATTTCATCCTTCATATCAGGCTTTAAATGTCATAACGGTTAGTCAATATATTGCCAAAACAGTGATCCAACTGTGTATGAGTTGGCGAATGAATTTCATTCCTCCTCTACAGCTTAGTGGAATTGAGAAATATTGACTGTAATTGCCATGTCTCCCAGTGGTGTCGATGCCCTGGCAAGGGACATGGCCCGACATTTATTTTAAACACATGAGTGGTTTTAATTATAATGATATTTCATCAGGGCCTATCAGTGGCAATACTAGTCAGATTGAGCTTCAAACTGGCATGAATAACACACTCTTATTAGGCAATTTTTCCCTGCCAGTGTTTATAAGCACACCACCAAAACTTTGGAAACACCACATTTCTGAGATTTAAGACCTAATTTTGGAGAATTCCATAAATCAATAGTTATTGTCAGATGTTTTGTGTGTGGCTTAAGGTATTACGATGACGTAACCTTTTTTGTCACTTATGTTAGCTTTCTTTATGCGCATTTGCGTGTTGCATTTGACAGTTTGGGTGTCACTTTGTGGCCATGCAGTGGACAGAACAGTTGTGAAAGTAGTTTTCATAATGAAAAATCTACCACTTTTGTACTCTATTACAATATGGCTACTTTTGTATTTTGAATAATTTATTGAACAGACAAACAGATATATATTTGAATTAAGGGATTAGATATTTCAAAAAAGGCACTGGAAGGTAAGCCCTGTCTCGGATGGACACAACAATATATTAAACGATAGAATGACAGACAGACAGAATGATAGATCAATATATTAAACGATAGAATGAGAGCCAGACAGAATGATAGAACGACAGACATAACAATAGAACAATGGATGGAACAATATTTTGAACGATAGAATGACAGACAGAACAATAGAACGATGGATGGATGGATGTCTGTCGTAGTATCTCTCTGTCTGTCTGTCGTAGGATCTCTCTGTCTGTCTGTCTGTCGTAGTATCTCTCTGTCTGTCTGTCGTAGGATCTCTCTGTCTGTCTGTCGTAGGATCTCTCTGTCTGTCTGTCGTAGGATCTCTCTGTCTGTCTGTCTGTCGGTCTTTCGTTCTCTCTATTTATCTATCTCTATCTATCGTTATTTCTCTTATTGTCGTTCTATCTCTATCTGTTTGTCTGTCGTTCTATCTCTCTGTCTGTCTGTCGTTCTATTTCTGTCTGTTGCTATCTCTCCATCTCTCTGTCTGTCGTTCTCTCTATCTATCTCTTTATCTGTCTGTCTGCCATTCAATCTATCTGTCTATGCTTAACGAATAAGAAGTATACTTCAAGTTCATTTATGAAGTATAGACTTAAGTAATGTTCAAGTCTATTTTTAAGTATACTTTATGTATTAAGTATACTAATATCAATAAACTAAACTAGTTGTAAACTTGTAAGTATTTCTATATTGCTTAATTGGGACTTAATTGGCAATTTCTTTAGTATATAAAAATATGTTTAAATGTAACAGTTGTAAACTTTAAGTGCACAACTAGTTCACAACTACGTTTGTCATTTGTACTGCATCTGTACTACAAGTGAATTTATAAGCTTTCTAGTAGCTCACTATTTTAATACTTGTAGTACTTGTAGTATTTCATAATTGATGAAAAATATGGAAATATTTTCAATATTTTCAATATTTCTTTGATTAAATAGTCGACACTAAAGCTGGGACAGAGATTGGTCTTGCCCATGTTGCCCAGTTGGGTCCCGCCAAGTGGCAAGTGCAATCCTATATGAGATTCATATGGGCAGTTAGCATGGGGCGATAATGGAACCCGTAGACAATCCATTATATAGGGCCCATATTTCAGCCCATGTCATACCCATATGTGTCCCACATACAAATGTTGGCTGGGAAAGTACACAACATTAAATCCCATTTAACAGACTATACAGACTGTGTCTGTCTCTCACAGGCCTCATTTTCTCTTTTGTCAAATTAAACTAAGGTCCATACTAATTTTATTAAACAGTAAAATTAACATTGTAGTGAATAGTCTTCAACAGGGGGTCCGCAGACCGTTAGGGGGTCTGTATATCATTGTTTGATCATTGTTTGATTAGTTTAAGAGGAAACTAAAATACAATATTAAGTTAACTTCAGCCAAAGCACCTGAAATTGGTTGAAGACAACCTGCTGGTTTTATTGTTTGACCAGTGAAATTATTTTCAGTGCTTTCCCAAAGCAAGAAAAGTTTTGCACTTTTGTGTTAAACTTTGTGGGAGAAGGGAGATGTGGGCTCTGGCAAATCGTATTTCATGCTCTCTAGCTTCTAGCCTGCTAGGTAAACCATCAGTGTGGTTTGCAATTACGGCTGTAATTCAATTGACACTTAATCACCCACTGCAGAATGTAGCAAGAGAGTTTGCGCTCTAAACCTGCAATCAAACCGCTGTGATTTTGAATTACGCTGCATAGTACCGCTAGAGATTGCCTCTCTTGAATTATTATAGCTTGTCCTCCAAGAACAGCAGCCCGTGACGGGCCGTGAAAAGCCTGTTTTTGTCATTTTTAGCCTTTGTAATAGATCAAATAATGTAACTAAGAACTGAGAAATATTGCATTTGAGACACTTGCAGTTTTCTTCAGTCTGTCAAAGCAAGCGAGAGAGCGATAGCTCATGCTTTGACATTGATAGTGTGTGACTGCTTCTCAAAAACTGAAAAGAATGAAAAGATATTCATAGTTTGCCGAATGGACTGTCCTTTCCTCTGAGAATCTTTTGATGGATTCATTCTGACTTGGATATTCAGCTGTCTAAATCTAATATGTGTTTAAATGTGTTAAATGTATGTCTTTTCAAATGTTCCTCTATGAAACAGAGTAATTCAAAGCGTGACACTTTAATTTAAGTTCTTATCCACAGTTTCGGTTACTTTCTTTTCTTGTTTCAAGAATTATTATGCGAGCGCTCTCTTTACCCACACACACACATACTCTTATCCTCAAATGTAGGCGCTTAACCAAATGCAAATGTAGCCTAGTTGAACGTCCTACCATACTAATTGGAATATATTACTTTTAATGTTTCGGCGGAGCTTGTGGAGAGGTCTTCCCCTTGCCATTTAAAGGTCCGTAACTGGACCCAGGGCTTTTTTTTGCAGACCAATTCATTAAACATACCCTATTCCTTGATTCACGGCCTGAAAGCAAAATCTCAAAGACAGTAACTATAGGAAAAGTAACTATGGAAGTCAATGGCTAAAAAAGAAGGCTCTTTAAAGGTTCTTTACATGTAGTAACAGTTCTATTTAGAACCGTATCGCCCTGAAGAACCCTTTATATGCTGAAATGGTTCTTTGTCTTAGAGTTTAGGGTTCTTTATTCCCGCCTTTTTGTTTTTCAAATCTGTAACTGTCAAAGTCACCTCATTACTGCTATACAGACTGTCAACATACAGGTAAATGATTTCTTTCTTAAAATGTCTATAAATTATAACTTAAAAAATTGTAACTTGTTTCCTACCAATCATATCTTTTTCTATTTTAGTTTAACAGAACATGTGAGTGTGTGAGCAGCTCTGTTCAGGATACTCAAGGATAATCATCTTCTCTTCTCCACAACATAAGTAACAGAGATATGGAATTTATAATCCATTTTGTTTGATTTTTTTAATATATTTAATTATATTTAATTATAGACCTAAACAGTGAACACAATTTCACCAAGTACCACATGTTCCTGGATCAACCTCTTTGTTGATCCTGGAACAACTTTCCAATCAACCAATCAGATTTGAGGAACAAGTTTACAGTTTATGTCAAGTTTAGGCTTAAACCCAAGGTGAGGTGCTTCAACATCAGTGTTATTCACCTGTCATTTCCCTCTGATTTTAGGGAAAAGTTTGGGTAGGGTTAGGTTAATCCAGGATCAACAAAATATGTTGATCCAGGAACATGTCTTACTTGGCAAAATCACGGTAACACACCCAGTCACAAAAAAACATCTGACTGCAATCCCATGACTTTATCACTTTTCCTTTTAATACGGTAAAGGGCTCATAATGTCCATTTTTGCTAATTTTGGCCTTTATTAACATAATAATAATAATAATAATAAGTTTTATTTATATAGCGCCTTTCCAGGGCTCAAGGACGCTTTACAATAAACAAACAACAATAAAGGCAATTAACAAAGACAGCACACAAAACAACAGTAGGTAGGTGAGAATTGTTTAGATAATCAAATGTAAGAGACACAATGTAACTCTAAACTCAATTATGTATTTCAGATGCTGGCATGTATCATAACCTCGTCATCTTCAGAGAGAAACTGCCACTCAGAATACACACAGAATGAAGGATGTAAAGACATGCATAGGTTTGGAATAACGTGAGTAAATGATGGCAAAATTTTCATTTTTGGGTGAACTATGCCTTTGACAAGGTAAAGAGTAATTGTTTTAAATGTTATTTCCAAAAAGTATTGCCAAAATGGAAGTTAAACTTGAATCCATCAGAACAGAAAGGGCAACTAATTCTTTAATTGCAATCAAAGAGATAACTGCTGTTTTGAACATAATATTATGCAGGTTACCAAGTATATAATTACACTGTGTTGCCGAAGCCACAAAACCAAGTGGGCCTTAATGGTTGTGATGGTATATTATGTAAGCTGGATCGGACACTTACCCAAACCTGTGTTTGTAGTAGTTCAGAATTTGCGAAGAGGGGTTAATTACCACTTAATGTCAAATTATATCTATCTGCATAATGTAACGTGGGTGAGCTGAAGCCCTACATCCGAGTCGATCTCTACCTGTTTGCCTCTGCCTGAACTGCATTAACCTCACTGATCCATCAGCAAGAGACCTGATGTATCCCACCCACACCCGGGAATGTAATGAAGTCCATGTGAGCGGCACATCCGAGTTCTTTATTTATCACCCGGCTCCTCTCGAGCGCTCTTAAAGCTGATGATGACCTCTCATGTGTGATGTCATGCTGTCGCGCTTGTATCCCGCATGCAGGTAATGAGCATTTTTTGAGGGACGGTCAGTAAGTGATTTTGGTTGATGGTTTTCTGGGTCAGGAAAGGGGTCGGAATTGAGTCGTGCCAGGGATAGAGCCTGTAAACAGGTTTGAATCGTGAGTTATGACATCCAAAATGTCATCTTGTCTGTTTGACTTGCAGCAAGCAGGCAGTGGGGTTGTTGTGATGGGTTTTGTCAGAGGATGTTATTGACTGAGATGTGGATTGTGAAGCACATCATGAGGATATCCCTGTCTGTGGTGTGCGGGTCACACTGATCTATTACTGTTCTCCTACAAAGTGCATCATTCACTGTTTAGGAATTGCATGTCATAATGTGCTTTCTCTCTCTCTCTCTCTCTCTCTCTCTCTCTCTCTCTCTCTCTCTCTCTCTTCGGTCTCGCTTCCTCCTCCTGCGGATGTATAAACGTAAATACATTGCGGCGCACAATGCAGCAAACTATGTCATCTCTATAAAGGTCAGCCGTGTAAAATCAAACCTCTTTTTTCTAGAGAAACATAAGGGGAATGAAACAAACAAGAAAAACAATACATCTCTCTCTCTGTCTGTGTATGTCCATGTGGCAAATCCAAATGAGTGTTTCATAATTTATTTTTAAATGTTAATGTTTATTTATAATAAAATAAAATAAAATCTAGAAAATTGTGAAGATGGATAAAGGAAGATAATTCCTTTTTGTGTAGATGACATTTAATTGATTTCTTTGTGCGCTTATACAGTTTAAACCCTTTTTAATAATTGGCTTTTTTATCATTTGGATTTTTAAATTGTGTCTTTTAAATGTAAATAAACATTTCAAGAAAACAGTTCTAGGTTTTCACATTGGAATATATTTTTCTTTCTCAAACAAGCACTGATTGTATGGTGCATATTAAACAGTTGGTTAGACGCTTCAGGTGAATAGAGTGATAAGTGGTTAAGATTATTCTTCTCATTTACATGTTTTTAAATAGTCATAATAAAAAAAAAAAAACTGTTTTCAGAGGCAGAAATTATGATGTTGCTCCAAAAACATGTTAATTTAAGAAAATACACTGTTGTTGTCCATGCTTTGTGTCATAAATCAAGAAGTAAAAATGTTTTAAATGTTAAAAAAAAAAAAACTTATTTTAAAAACTTTAGTGGAAGGTGAGAAAAAATATGTGTGATAAAGTGAAAGTCTAAGAAGACTCATTTTAGGTGCAGTCTTGCATCATTAATTCGATCTGGCCACTTTATTAGGTTAAACTGTTTAACTGCTCGTTAATGTAAATATCTAATCAGCCAATCACATGGCAGCAACTCAATGCGCTTAGGCATGCAGCCGTGGTCAAGATGATCTGCTGACGTTCAAACTGAGTATCAGAATGGGGAAGAAGGGGGATTTAAGGGACTTTGAACTAGGGGTCGACCGATTAATCGGTCGGACGATTAATCGGCCGATTTTTTGCATTTTTTAACATAATCGGCATCGGCCAATATCCAGTATATCAAGCCGATTATTAGGCGGGCGCATCTGTGGGCAGCCTTGTGTTGTTGTTGTTGTGGACGCACGCTGCGCCTAGAGTCATTCTCCAGCAGAGTGAGCAGACCTCATCCAGTGCCTAAGGAAGGAGCTAAGTTCCTTGGAGAAAACTCCTTTATATTTAATTAAAACCTTTTGATATGTTACTGCCAACTTCGAGAAAAAATATGAATAGGCGACATGACATTCGGTGGATATTGATAGCGTAGTTGAGGTTGCATTAGCACAGCAGAAGGGTTGCTATCATGTCACAACAATAAGTAAGCAAGAATTTTGCAATTACAGACAGAGAATCTGATACTTTTATTTGTTCTGTTTTGTGTGTCTTATATTTGAGAGGGTTGTCACTCAATGCAGAGAAATAAGTAATAAAAAAGTGGCCATAGGTTAGTGAAGGACTGGCTTTGCTAGCGTCGTCGCTAGGGTTGGGTAGCTACAGACAGACCCGGTGCTAATACGGCACTGGTGCCTTAACGACCGTTATTTACCAGACCGAATATCAATGCGTATTTCTGTGCTACTGTTATGCCTGTGCTTCTCTTGGATGCTCTGAAAACGGACGTTAGAAACGTGACGCTAGTCAGCAGTTAACTTTAGCATACTGTTAGCTAATAGCTGGATTAAACACGGTTAAAATGCTGGCCAAACAGTGTAATGTGTGACTGTATTTCACTGTAGACTAGGGGTGGAACATGTATTCGTATTGAACCGAAACGGTACGGGCGTCATGGTTCGGTGTAGACATTTACACGGAGAATAACGTTACATGGTATAAAAATAAATAAAACTCGCGTGCAAATTAATTCATGTAATGCGGAACTACTGTTAGATACGCGGGTTCTTTGGGGACACCTAATCTGTAGCCCCGCCTTAGCTCTGAAGCAGGCTGCGATGTAAAGATCAAGCGGGAAGGAAGTCGACCGGAAGTTGAAGCCGGCCGCGTGCCACCATCTTGTAGCAGAACTTCACCTGCTGTTAGCATCCCATTGACTCCCATTCATTTTGGCGTCACTTTGACAGCGAATAACTTTACATCTGAGGCGTTTGAAGACTCCATTTGTCCATTATTTATTTCTAAAGAAACACGACAATGTATAAAATGCTCCATTACCTTGTAGCTTACGTTATGGCCCCGTAAAAACAGTTTTTGTAAAAGTAGGCTAACGATTGCGTCATAACCGCACGACTCTCTGTCGCACAGTAGAGAGATTACCGTATTGACGGGAGGAGAAGCTCGCGTTCAATCGGGGAGACGTGGAGGCAAAATGACAAAATAATTAATCAGAATACCTAGCAAAAGTTTCTCCTGCTCCTAGCTCATGGACAGCTCCTACTCACGCTCTCCGTCTCTGCAAGATTCGGAAGGGAATGATTCAGATTTCTCATGCCACAGCCACTAGAAGACAGACGGGTTGCTCACGTCACATCTACGTCGTCAAGCTCAGTTTGAGTCTGCGCGTCAGGAAAGGAAGTCCTAAAAAATCGCTGAAAATGGGCTTCACTTGCCTCAATTGAGTTCCAATGAGATGACTCTGTCCATTTCTTATACTGTCTATGGTAAAGATTGCAATGCTGGAGTATGGTGTGTGTGTGTGGAAGAGAGAGAGGGAGAGGGAGACTCGGGAGAGGGAGAGAGGGGCGCGGCCGCGATCGAAAAGTCGCGTGTGTTTAAAGTCGCAAAGTGTTTACTTATATTTGTGTGTGTGTGTGTGTGTGTGTGTGTGTGTGTGAGGCGCGGATGCGATCGAACAGTGGAAACATAAAAACATACTCCGTCATTTTGTTTACAAGACATCATTCAAACTGCAAAGTGTTTAAGTTACTGTTAATTACAATTTTAAGGAAAACAAATATATTAATCTGAAATGTAGCAAATTAATTTAATTCATTCAGGTACAATTACCAAACATATCTCAAGGTCACAACAAGTGCAGATTGGTCAAGTGTTCAATAAATGTTTTTGTTGAGAAATCTTGTCTATCTTAAGTAATTATTTGTGTTATATTTTATCTTTCAAATAGAGGTTAAAAACAAGCACATAATCGGCCAAAATAAATCGGCAGCATTAATCGGCCATCGGCCGACTCGGATTTCAAAAGATCGGCATCGGCCTGAAAAAACCCATATCGGTCGACCTCTACTTTGAACGTGGCATGGTTGATGGTGCCAGATGGGCTGGTTTGAGTATTTACTGGGATTTTCACACACAACCATGTCTAGGGTTTACAGAGAATGATCTGAAAAAGAGGAAATATCCAGTGAGCGGCAGTTCTGTGGGCGAAAGTGCCTTGTTGATGCCAGATGTCAGAGGAGAATGGCCAGACTGGTTTTAGCTGATAAAAAGGCAACAGTCTCGTTTACTGCTGCAACTGCAACATTCAGATGGTCGGGTCAGAATTTGGCGTAAACAACATAAAAGCAGGTATTCATCCTGTCTTGTATCAACGGTTCAGGCTGCTGGTGGTGTAATGGTGTGTGGGATATTTTCTCTGCATACTTTTGGCCTCCTAGTACCAATTGAGCATCGTTTAAACACCACAGTCTACCTGAGTATTGTTGCTGATCAAGTCCATCCCTTTATGACCACAGTGAACCATCTTCTGATGGATACTTCCAGCAGGATAATGCACCGTGTCACAAAGCTCAAATCATCTCAAACTGGTGTCTTCAATGGCCTCCACAGTCACCAGATCTCAATCCAATAGAGCACCTCTGGGATGTGGAGATTCGCATCATGGATGTGCAGCTGATAAATCTGCAGCAACTGTGTGATGCTATCATGACAATATGAACCATAATCTCTGAGGAATGTTTCCAGAGCCTTGAGGAATTAAGGCAGTTCTGAAGGCAAAAGCGGGTCAAACCCAGTGTTAGCAAGGTGTAGCTAATAAAGTGCCTGGTGAGTAAATATGAGTATGCATACAAAAATAAAATAATCATTTTTTGATTTTTAATAATATCAGTGTTATCGAGGATGTTGAAGAAGAAAATTAGCCTGAAATATATTTTTTTAAATTCTTGAAATATTTAGTTTGGCATGCTTTAGTATGCCTGTAGTCTATTAGCTGAGTATCACACACGATGAGTTTTTGACGCTTTGGTGCACTTCACTATTCTTCAGATATTCCGAGCACGTATCCTTCTAGAGCCACATATCAAAATTCCCATCACAGGAAATTATTAGATAGTATCCTGTGGTAAATAGTTTGCTTTGGCTTTGCTTCGCTTGAGCTTAGGCTGTGGCAGACCGAAGTGTATTTCCCAACGGAGGAATGATCAAAGCAGACTCCTTTAGAATGCAGTTTAAAGAGTTAGCATGGGATTTTATAATTGATGGATATTATGCATAAGACTAGATATTGGAATATCACTTTTGCACATTTTTACTTCAGTTCTGCTGACTAAAAATCAATCAGCACTTTGCAAAAGTAATGTGATATTTTCAAGTGAAACAGTATTCAGCTGGAAATAATAATGAGTGCGGACATCAATTTATTTTGACCATTTCTTGTGACCAAATGTCTTTTTTTTGCCATTAAAAGTCCCCATTATATTATATAGGCTGCATTCCTCAATAATTCACTATTTGTTTTCCACAAAAGAAAGATGAACAACATGAGGTTGGTGCAGTTTGGAACAACATGAGGGTATAAATTATGACAGAATTTTCTATTATAGTTGATCTCCCTTTAAAAAGTAAAAAAAAGAATTGTACGATATGACCTTTTAAGCCACTTTATTAGTGCATACGTGTAGCAGTGCAGGGATCACACCTCGTTTCTTGATGTCAGATTGAGGTGAATTAATCTCGCCCTTGGCAGAACGGTCAAACGGGGAAAATCCACAGGATGATGAACAAAGCTTCAGAAAGCGAGAAAGGAGGAGAGGGTCAGAGAGATAGAGAGTACAATACAAATGTGGACAGTGTGATAGAGAAAGACGTGGCGGGGGAAAGGGAGAGAAACAGCCAGAGCGATAAAGAAGTTCTTCTGCTGCGGCAGCGTGTGAAGGCTTACACTGCTTGTGGTGGAGAATGTTAATGGAACAGCAGCTCCGTTGCAGGGATTTTCCACTCAAGCCCTGGGAGAGCTGCCTGACAGGAGAACTAACAAACAAACAAACACACACACCCGCAGAAATCACACTCAAATTACTAACAGGGGAGCTCCTCGTAAACGGCACACAGAGAGACACACATTTGCGAAAAATGCGAATGAAAACAAAACGAGCCAATATGCTCACTCAGAAGATTACAGTTCGGTTTAAACACCCTCAAGGTGAATTGAACGTTGATATTCAAGTCGTTGAGTGACAGGGATATTGTGTAGAACAGAAACCCAGAAGGATCATTTATTTAGGCCTACAGATTAAATTACACTTGCCATTCAAAGGCCTTTTATCCCATGAAATGACAGGTATTATAAGTGATGAAATATTCATTGCATCCTATACTAAACGTGCGTGCATGGAAGATCGCTGTATTTGTGTTTGCAAATGGATTGCTATTGGCCTAATAAATAAATAAACCACGCATTCCCATCGTGTCAAAATATTTGAAGGCGGAAAATTGAAATGAATAGGATCCTGCAATGTGACAGACACTGCGGCACAATTTTACAGATAAAATCAAATAAACATCAGGTCGGTGCAGTTTCTGGCCATTAAACATTAGGTAAAGATGAAATCTGCAGCAGGAACACTCACAGAATCCTAATTTGAGAACTAGCGCGAGATCTGCTGGAGCATCACGTATCCGGTGGGCCGCTGATATGGATTTGCTGAACTATTTGCGTTCATAAATGTTATATGCAAATGAACACTGTTAGTTTGGGATATCACGTTTTTAATATGGATGTTAATTGGAAGGCTTTGTAGGCAACCTGTGAAAGGGAGAATGTGATTGGAGTGATTGATGCGTGGAAGGTTTCTGGTGTCGAGACTAGAAGCCAAGCCGCGGTCACACTTCACATTCACTCTCACTCATTCATTTTCATTTCAAACGCATGTTGACACGGGGAACCGGAAGTCTATAATGCTTTGAAGTGTTGCAGTCCGAAGTAATTTTGCATGCTCAAAGCCTTGTGTGATCACAGCTTAAGCCTGGTGTAATAGGAAATTTAAGATACTCTTCTTTTCTTTTTTTCAAAAAAGAAAAAGAAAAAAAGGAAATCTCTTATGCTCACTAAGACTGAATTTATTTGGAAATTGAATGTAATAATATAATTGTAATATTATAAAATATTATTGCAATTTAAAATAACTTCTATTTTCAACATATTTTTATACCATTATAACCTTTTGTAACATTATAAAAGTCTATAGTGTCACATTTAATCAATAATGTGTAGATAGTTTTATAAACAATTTTAAATATACTTTGAAGATCGAATGCCTATAATATCAACTGCAGTAAATTGTAGCAAGATAGAATTGGCTGGCATCAGATGGCATCGATATAAAGTTTTGTCTATTTCACATTTAGTAATGTTCTCAGTAAAAGAAAAAGACAGAGAATGATTAATAAATTATAGCTGGTGGATTTCTGTCAATGTCTGGAAAGAAATGAAATAAGTCAGAAATAAGACGAGAAGTGATTTCCTCAGAGACTTTAATATTTTACAAGACATTCTGAAGGTTAATGGAGGTCTCTCTTGTGTTTTGCAAATTCTACCCAAACTGTCCATACGCCCTTGAGAGATGCTAGGGTGCAGTTCTTCAGTAAGTCATGAGATTCTTCAGTGAGATCTGAAGCGATTCTTCACCCTCTCCAGAACCACTCAGTTCTGACAAGAGGTGGGCGATTTACCAGACACTATTAACCGGTCAAATTTGTCAGTAGGTATAGACCAGGGTTTCTCAAACTCGGTCCTGGAGGGCCACTGTCCTGCACAGTTTAGCTCCAACCCTGATCAAACACACATGAGCAAGCTAATCAATGTCTTCAGGATCACTAGAAACTCACAGCTAGGTGTGTTTGATCAGGGTTGGAGCTAAACTGTGCAGGACAGTGGCCCTCCAGGACCGTGTTTGAGAAACCCTGGTATAGACTACCGTGCAACGGTACTACCTGGTATAGACTACCGTGAAAACACACGATATTGGATCCATGCATTTGGTCTTGTTGGAAACTTTATTCCTTCATCGAAGCAAGACCAGGAGGCTTGGGTTGTATCTTTTAAGCAGAAGAGATTTATTCTTCCAAGTCTGTAGTTCATCAAGTCTAATCTAAAGTAACTTTACATGGTATCTTATAGGCATTTTAGGAGGAGGGACTTTTGGGGGTGGAGACCTTCCCTTTACAAAGTATGCAAATACAATATAGGCGTCAGCTCGTTACCAGAATTTCCGCAGCTCTGATCTCATCAGCATAACAGTGATCCAATCAGCCTGACTAGATCGCCCATACATTAACATTATCATAGAGACAAAAGCACAGCTGTACATTGAGCTTAATGGTCAGGAAATGCATCAAGACAAAGGGTGAGGGTGAGAGTCGTCTCAGCAATTGACTCATTTAGAGAACAGGACTGGCAGGAATCTCTTGATATAATCATAACAGCTGCTAAACTTTCTCAGTTTATATTGGAATCTAAATTAAAACCTCAAATGCTAAAATCAGTGTTCTTCACCGTGATGTTTATGTAAGGAAGCATATCTGAAATAGATTCTTAAATTTGTAATCCTTCAGTCTTAAAGTGACAGAAGCATAATATACCTGCTGTCATTAATGTCAATCAAACAACAAAAGAGAAAATCTCTCACTGCTCTTGACTGAATTTTGTAACTTTAATAATAATATGTGTATATTTAATTCACACAGTGACGACTATGAGGTGTTTTTTTTTAATACATTTGATTACTTGATTCAATATATGTAAAGTATTTCTTATTTCTAGTGCTTGAAGTTTTTCAGGTAGGTCCATTTCATCTGTGTCCTTGTTCTATTGTAGTTTGTTTTGCTAGATTCTTGTTTCATTGTATTTTCTTTATCATTGTTTACTTGTCTTTAGTACAAGTTTGTTATAGCAAAAATTACTATATCGTTATGTTTATCGTTATTGTGAAATAAAATTACTCATATCGTGATATAAGATTTTGGTCATGTTCTGACTGCCCCAAAACTGTTCTGACTGCCTCCCCTAGTTCTGACTGCCCCAAACAATGTTCTCAGAAGCCCTGGACCACATTAAAGGTGACAGTGGCTAAATTGTCTCGGTGCTACATCAGTGCAGGCTGTCAAAGTGATTTGCTGGGTGGATTTTGCAGGGTTGACTTCAGAAATATTGCTATTCAAATCACATTTTCCTGAGTCCCGACTGCAATGTGGCTATGACTTGTGCTTTAAATATAATTGAATTCAGAACTTTTATAGAAGTGGTTCCTTGTGGCACAACTGATGTGATTGTAAACTTTTTGGAAGGAGACTGATACTGCATATGAGACATTCAAATCATGGTTGTTTTCTTCAAAAGAGGCTGAGCATGCATTGGCGGTGCATGGTGTGATCCAGATGGTGAATTGCTTTAGTGAAGCATTATGAACACTATGGCTTTAAAGCCAATGACAGGCGTAGTGCTGTAGTGACCATTTTTAAATTGAAGCTCTTATTGTCTCTCTCTCTCTCTCTCTCTCTCTCTCTCTCTCTCTCTCTCTCGCGCGCTCTAGCTCTAGCTTATTTCCATCTAGATTTGAGCTTTGTTTCTCCTTGGCTCACTGATGCATCATTATTTGTACCCTTTTATTTGTATTATATAGTCCAGGTCTCTCTGTACCTTCAATTAATGGCATATCAATTAATCATATTCTGCACTTTTAGAAATTTTACCCCCACTGAAGTCCACTTATAATGTTAGTCAAATTTTCTTGCACAAAAACCATTTATGTTTTTGTTTTGCATGACCATTACTCTAATGACACATGAAACTTATGTTTATACAAGGTTCAGGGTAATGGCGAAAGAGCTATTCTGTACTGTAATGTCAATGTGTCCTGCAAAGAAAAGGGATTCATTCAAACTATAGCCAGATCTAAATAGTCTATAGTTTCAAACATAGAAACTTATAAAAGTGTATTTTTTAATGATGCCGGCGAATTGCAGATCTGGTGCAAACATATCCACATCACTATGATCAGATGCTTTCTTAACTGCACTTCGGAATTAAACATAATCGGAATTGTTACATTTCTTGCTATTTCCATTCTTACTTATGGTTGTGACATCATAACTATAACTATAGAGGGTATGTGCGTGACGTCACCATCATTCAGCCGGAGTGACTGCGGTTACGACCACTAAGTGGCAAAAAGACTGAGCGACAGCATTTGTTTTCAGTGTGAATGAAAAACACACAAAACGCATCTAAAACGGGAAAGAGCTTTGCAATTGACTGTACAACTAGATTTGACAAGAAATCTGAGGTATATTTTTTACACACTGCCAAAAGCTACAGAACAGAGAGGCAAATGGATCGCTACAATTCATAAAAACAACTGGACCCCAGGCAGCGAAAGGTGGATTTGCCGTTATCATTTTGCGTCAATATGTTGAATTTTGGGATAAAATCATACCTCATATATTGTATATTGTATTGACAAATCATCAATTAAATATTTACCATCGTATTTTCTGCATAATTGGATGATTTAGACCTACCTGTATTATTTATATTAAGCGTTCACAGGCAAATTTTATTTATGTATTTCCCCGGCGGTGAAATCAGGCACATACAATTGTCAGCAAACACAATTCCCGGCTGCATGTCAGTATCCATGGATC